>NC_051232.1:9349172-9414172 GCF_015220715.1 Pygocentrus nattereri
CTCTTTTGTGCTCTGTGCTCCTCAGAACTCGGCAACCCACTCTGTAACTTTACGTGGCCTGGCTTTGTGGCTGAATTGCTGTGGTTCCTGAACGCTTCCAGTTTTCAATAATACACTCACAGTTGATCTTGAATTTCTAAGAGGGAAGAAATTGCACAAATTGAGTTGCAACAGTGGTGTCCTATTACAACACCACGCTCAAATTCACTGAGCTGTTCTTCTAGGTGCTTGATTTAATACACCTGCAGCAATGGGAGTGAATGAACCACTTGAATTCAGTGATTAAGAGTGTCCCAATACTTTTAGGTATGTTGGACCTCAAAAAGGCATTTAATACAGTAGCTCATCAGCATTTTTTGCTAAATAAATGAACCCATTAAGTTGGTTAAAACCTATATCACAGGAAGATGAATGATAAGAGTTCTACAGATATTTAATGTGGAGTTCCTCAGGGAAATATTCTAGGGCCGTTATTTTTATTGTATATTGTTGTTGTTTTGACATTAGTTTGTTCATGCAACCTTTTCCTTTATGCTGATGATGCTGCACTGTTATGTCAAAGATAAAACTGAGGAAGAAAACATATTAAGTATTGATCTTCATGTGGGTGGTTGATGGTAAATTGTCCCTCCATTTCAGGAAGGCCAAGGTAACCCTGTAGGTCGGCTTTCAGAGAGTTTTCCTGGGTTTTACATTGAAGGTCCCAGTTTTTAACGAATAAACAGTAAATTATTAAGGTTGTGTTCTAGATAATGGCTTCTCAAGGGATGCAATGGCTCAAAAACATTCATTAAAATTAGACAAAAGACTTAATTTCTAGTTAGAAATGCTGCACTGACAGACGTATTAAGTTCAGCGATGTTGGCCGAGGCTTCAACTCAAGGCTGATTATGCAGCTAATTTCTTCTCAACTTATTATGTTAGAGTTCAGATGATACAAAACAAGGTAATTAGAGTTGTTAATGAAAATACCTCTCCATACGAAAGTAGATCATTTTGAAACAACTCAACTTTCTTCCGGGAGAGAAAAGAGTGAATTAAAAGCTTATTTACGCTGAGATTTAGTCGTAACATTCTTGATAAATTAGTGCCAAACTGGCCGCTCAACTATTTAACCTTCTAAGAGTTCATTATAACTGTGGAACTGTGGGCGAGCAACCAACCAGTCTTACAACTTTTAAATTTAATTATTTAATTGTTATAAATTAATAATAATAATATAAATAAATAAAAAAGAAAGAAAGGTACAGGTACATTTTTTTCCTTCATCGTGGTACAAACAGTGTAGATGTTCCCTCAAAGGTTCTACAGTGGTTCTAAGGTCTGATTGTGGAGCTTAAATCAGTTCCTCCAGGCGAAAAGTTGGTATTTGTTCCTTTTCATAACCGAATGTTTTAAAACAGAACAGTAGAATAAAAGCCTGGAGGCGAGGCGGGAGGAGTGGAGTCAGGACAGTTTAGAACAGATCATTTCAGTGGATTATGGTTCAGTTATGTTCCCTGACTAAAGGTACTGAGATGGAGCCTTGAGGGTTCCACCCCAGTGACAAGGGAGGCACTGCCCCAGAGACAGTCTAGAACCTTTATTTCTGAGAGCGCAGCTGCAGTGTGTAATGGACTCTTAAAGCTCCTCTCAACTGGTCTTTCTTTAAGTGTCTTTTGAGTCGATTCACAGTTTTTCATCTTAATGTCTTTCATGAGGAGCACAGTGCTTGAAAGTTCCGTATGAACATCAGCTTTTAGCTGACGTCACTGGTGTGACCGACTTTATTCAGAGGTAATTGTGAAAAAATAAAAAGTTTTGCATGTGGGTCATTCTACAGAAACATCCATTTTTGTGTCCCTAGTGTTTGCAGATATATTCCAGTTTAAAAGCATGTCAGATTCACAATTTATATATTTTTAAAAATAAAACAAAGTTATTTTAACAGTTACACCTTCTTGAGCCTCAATTTAGCAACATTGGTTTATAAATCAGTCATTTAGAACTCCAAGCGCCTCAGAAGAGCTCGTCCCCACAGTCATGTGTAAAGTTTGAAGCCATATTTTGAAGAAAAACATATTTTTTCTGCAATTTTAAGGTGTTTCCTTTATTATGTGGAACACTAGTGACTCCTGTGAAGAGACAGAAGAGTGGCCGTTTCTGTAGGACGACCCGTGTATTTTATCTAAATCTCAAATAAATCATCATAATCCTGACTGTAAAAATGTTTGTTCCAGGCCTGAGCTTTCGGCCGAGAAGGCCGGCGTATCAACTTTATCAATCTTCTTCAACAATGAACAGTTGGACTCATCCTGTGCACGTCACTTAAGTGTTTGCCCGGTCCCGATTGGTCCAGCTCATCAAACGGCTCCAATAAAGTAGAATTTAATATATTTTAGTTTTATATTTCAGCTTTACATTCAAGTCACGTAGTTCAATAATATCTTGTCTCTAATAGGCATCGTCATGTGGTTGACGCTGATGCGCTGTTATCTGTGAACGTGGTTTATCATATCACGTCGTTATCATAGCTGAAAACATTCAGGAAGCTTCAGTGATGTCTCAGAAACAGGGAGAACGGGTCTAGATAGACAGAACTGTATTGATCCCGCGATGTTTCAGTACCGACACATGTAATTGCACACAAATGCGAAACAGAAATAAGTCTAGACGGAAGTTGAAGTACAAGAGAAGTAAAGTATAAAAGTCTGTGTTTTCGATATTCCCATGGCTGCATTTGCAGACAGCAGGCACTGAGTGGTGTGAGGAGGTCTAACAGCACAGATTATAGACGTCGCGGACTCCGAGCCGCACCAGCGCACAGTGATGCTAATAGAGAGGAGTCGCCTCAGCACGGCTTGAGGCAGGCGTGGCGTTCAGTTAGCGCCATGCTATCGGAAGAAGTATCGGCTTCCGTTACTTCTCATCAACACTGGCCTCGGATTCAGTGCTAAAACCAAAGAAGGTGACTTGACACCCCAAACGCGTCTCGTCTGATGGAATACGTTCGCCGGGAAGGAGGAAGTGTATTGCTTTCAGCTGTGATTAGCATCGTGTTATACTTTGGGATTAGCCAGCTTCCCGGTGGAGATCAGGGCGATGTGTTCCTCCCGGCTTTGGGAAAAGCGACTAAACTTTCCCTCCTTTTCGGAGCCCCTGGCTGAAAAATCTGTCGCTCCGTTTTGTTGTGTTTTGTTCTATGATCTGCTGCGCCGACCGAGATAACGGCGCTCGAATGTGGATTAGCGTGTTTCCCCCCATGCTGTAATCACGATCCCATCTACTCCCTGTTTGACTGGCAGCTCTGTCAGTAACCAAGGGTAAAGGCAAGCACACAACGCCACAGGCACAAGGCATTATGGGTGCCGCGATAATTAGCCTGAGCTTCATAACGAGCTAAATCCTTTTCCCCTTTATTCTGTAATCTCTGGCCACGAGGGCGGTTTACTCCAGCTTTTATATGACGTGTGTTTACAATAGAAAAGAACACAAGTCATCAGAGCCCATTAAGCTCGTTTATATTTAAATGAGCAACGAATATATTACAGTAGCGATACGCTTGCGCTAGCAGGCCTAAGCGCAGGAACCCGAGAATGACTGACTAGAATATAGTATAGAAGAGGAAGGTGAAGGCGCTCAGGGCGATAATGACAATCCGGAGAATGGAGAGAACTTGAGAGATGGAGAGAACGAGGAAAAAAACAGCAGGAGAGGAAGAGGGAAACAGAAAAGGAGCTCGTTGTCATGTGGAAAAATGAAAGGGAAGAAAAAGGCGTGGGTTTGGAGCATGCGGAGGAGAGAGGTGGTGGGGGTTGAATAAACTGCAGATTCAAAAGAGGAGAAAATGCAAGCGCAGGTTTTTAGCGGGGTTTTTGTGTGTGCGCTCGGAGATGAGAGAAAGACGGAGGAGGAAGCTCAATGATTGATGCTCCACAGACGAGAGAAAAAACTCCATGCGTGTGAGCAAGAAAGAGAGCGGAGAGACGGAGAGAGAAATAAATCAACCCTTATTTAGAGTTAACACAGTAAATTGGGGATCAAACAATGCCTGGATGAATAACGATCACTCTGCGGCATTTACACACCCAACGGATCAAAACGGAGCCTGGCTTCTCATAGCGGGAGGGCCCGTGTTCTGCGTGGAGCTTCAATCGGGCCTGAAGTTATGACGCGATCCCAAATAAACCAGTTAACAGACCCGAAGAGACGAGTTTAGAATCCCATCCTAATTATAGCCCGAGAAAGGTCTTAGAGCTCCAGTTCAGCCAAAAAAGCTCTGTTAAAATTTGACTGTGAAATTCTGTCTGAACTCGACTGTAACCCACAAAATTCTGTCTGATCTCGACTGTAACCCACAAAATTCTGTCTGATCTCGACTGTAGCCCACAAAATTCTGTCTGATCTCGACTGTAGCCCACAAAATTCAATCTGATCTCGACTGTAACCCACAAAATTCTGTCTGATCTCGACTGTAGCCCACAAAATTCTGTCTGAACTCGACTGTAGCCCACAAAATTCTGTCTGAACTCGACTGTAGCCCACAACATTCTGTCTGATCTCGACTGTAACCCAAAACATTCTGTCTGATCTCGACTGTAGCCCCACAAAATTCTGTCTGATCTCGACTGTAACCCACAAAATTCTGTCTGAACTCGACTGTAGCCCACAAAATTCTGTATGATCTTGACTGTAGCCCACAAAATTCTGTCTGAACTCGACTGTAGCCCACAAAATTCTGTCTGATCTCGACTGTAGTCCACAAAATTCAATCTGATCTCGACTGTAACCCACTAAATTCTGTCTGAACTCGACTGTATGATGTAGTTATCACATTAACTGAAGTCAGGCTTCACTGCGGCAGCTGCTACTGATCTTTTTGCTTTGTTATTTCCCTTTGTCCATTTTTTCATGCGCTGACGTTCAGCACTGAAAAACACCAGCTTTTGGCCTTCGGCCGCCCCAGTGTCACCTTAGTGTCATGATTCAAGAGCAGCACTGTGTTCCGTTTTCATGGCAGTTAAAGCCCTAATAAAAAGTGAAAAAGAGTGAAAGAAGCTGATTTGTTAGTGACCTCACCGTCGGAGGTGCTGGAGGTTAAGTGTCTGCCAGCACCGGGCAGATAGAGTTAAAAAGATTTATTTTAATATTGCTTTAGCGCTGCTTTTGTTAGCCAAATTCCTGTGGGATTGGCAGCAGAATTACTTGCTTGATCCTGTTCATTATGTACCGCACGCCTCGGCACAGAGCACGCACGAGTATTTCTGAGCCAATTTTAACTCGGTTAAAGCTTTTTTGAAGCCGGTAGAGCCTTAAAATTTCTCTTTCACAGCACTCGGTTTCCACAGGTTCAGCACTGTTATGAGCTCCTGGTGCTCTGAGGGTATTCGGGAGGAATTCGGGGGTGTATCATGGGGGTAGACGGATAATTTGAAAGCACTTTACAAAGGATGAGAACTGCATGAGTCGTGTGGAGTGAAAGGTGCTGTCAGTGTCGGATATGTTTGGTCAGAAGGTCATGGAATTGTGCTCAATTGAGCTTGGATTTCCGTGACCGGTCACTGAAAATGCACTCTGGAGAAGATGCTCAGAGGTATTAATGACACAAAGCCCTTTAAAGCCCTACAAGAATTCTTGTACGATTAGTATTAAAGTGCTGGTACTCCGTGGCCACTTTATTGGAAACACCTACCTCATGGGTTCATTGTGCACAGTCCCATCTGTTTGAGTGTCGGTGGGTCCCTCTTTCCCTTCATTCCAGCTTCCATTCTTCTCTGGAGACTCAATTTTGGCTCATCAAAGAACCTGCAGACACGCCTCCAAAGCTCAGTTTGAGAAGCTGGTTGATTTTCCTGAACTAATCAAACCCATTCAGTGGTGCTGAGGTCTGGACTCTGGGGTGGTCAGTCCATCGTCCAGCATCTTTGTTTGATGTGTCTCCTTTTCTCAGTGAGGTTCTTCTTGATCAGCTACACGTCCTTTCAGACCCACAGCACTGAGTGGTCTCCTCACAGTGGAAGGATGGACAGAAACACCTGTGGATGTTTTCAGATCTGAAGCAGCTTGATCTTCTCCTCTCTCAGAGATCAAAGCTTTCAGTGCTGTTTCTGATTGGGGCAGTTTTGGGGGCTACGAGCTCTTCCAGGTGGTTGCTAGGAGCCCCATTTTCTCTGTAAATGGGTCGTTCTACAGAAACATCCACTTTTCTGTCTCTCCATAGGAGTCACTGGTGTCACTGACCATCATCACTGGTCCTCACAATAAAGGAAACACCAGAGATGTTTTTAATGATCAATGCATTTTACAGAACATCAAACCACACGCTGTCCATCAGGGAACATCCAGTGACCTCAGAATAAAGTCGGTCACACCGGTGACGTCAGCTAGAAGCTTCATATGAGATCATGAGCTGAATGAGAAGATCTCTGAGAACTGAGAGACACCGTGGACTCACCATGAGCTTTTCTTCATAGATCCTCAGAAAACAGGTGAAAGGAGGTCGAGTGACGTCATCAGTGTGACTTATTTCAAAATAAGAGATTTTTAGTTAGTGGTAACACCAGTGACACGACGCCTGGGGACTTTTATTATATATTTTATAATATTTGTTGGTCATTTGTTTCCCTTATGCCATTTAAATCATACTTTCCATAGTCATGTTTAGATTATTGCAGTTACAATTGCAGAAAAACGTGTTTATTACCTCAAAATACGGCCTCAGCCTTCACACACGACTGTGAGGACGAGCTCTTCTGCGGTGCTTGGAGTTCTAGATGATTGATTTATAAACCAATGTGGCTAAATTGAGGCTCAGGAAGGTGAAATTGTTATAATAACTTTGTTTTGTTTTACAATATGAATAAATTATAACCGTTTTTTAAGTAATATATCTGTAAACACTAGGGACACAGAAATGGGCGTTTCTGCAGACTGACTCAGCTTTCATTGACCTTTGTGAGCTGTTTAGAGTGGGCGTTCAGTAAAAGGGGTGGTCTCTGACTTTTCCACAGTGCTGCATAGTGTATCTCCTGCCCGTCCGGCGCGTTCCGTGCTCGTGTTCTCCCGGTGCGAGTGCGGGAGTGTGTGGGTCCTGCGGTGGGCTGATATGAGCTGTAAGTGTTTCTTAAGCTGGATTGCTTTAATGCTGACGCGCTAAGCAGGCGGGCCCGGCTACTCGCTGCAGCCCACAGATTCATGGTTCTTGGGGGAATTTGGTGGAAAAATCGCTTTTCTTAATTTAATTGGACGACTTATGTAATAAAGCACACACACTCTGAGAAATCCACAAACAAGTCCATCACGAGGAAACGTTAGGAAAGTGCTGGTGTTTAAACCAGCCTTCTTTCCTCTTCTCTGCCCTGAACTGACCTCCTGTCCTCGCGTGGGGTCTGCGGTGTGACATGCAGGCGTGTAACTGTAGGCCGCTGGTGTGTATCTGTCAGTGTGTGTGTGTGTATTCATTGATTTTTCACATCCTCACTGTTTATTTACTGAATTTAACATATTTGGGAGAAACGATTTTGTATTTTATGTTTTATTCTTTTCTCTAAAATGTTAAGTTTTGTAAATAAACAACATAAAGTTTATATGTTACCTTTTTATGTATCACTGCTCTCAAACTAAAACCTCAGGGTCCACATTTTTGACGTTTTTCAGTCTTTGACATTTTAAAAATGCCAGTTGTTCTTTACACTGTACACAAATTTCACAACGAATGGCCTAAAAGAAACGTCTGAAAATTCTGGATCCATTGACTTCCATTATAAATGAACTGGGTTCTTTCCTTCTCCTGTAGGTAGTTACCGTTTTGGAGAAACAAGGTTTTGTTCCAATAAGCGACATTGATGTACACATATATATGTTGACTGTAAATAGTTAATAGTTTCCTGAATCTTACACATTTAGAGACACCAGAACATTAAATGTAGCTTAATGAAAATGTTGTGACACATTTCGTATGTAATTCTTTTTAAATTATTGTTAAATAAATGTTAACAAAATACATAAGAAAGAAAAAATATATATATACGAGAGTGTTTACTGTTTTAAAACGTTTTGGAAAGGAAACATTAACATATTAACCTCACATGTTTACCCGTTCAAATCAAGACGTCATTCAAATGAATTTAATCAAATTCTCTATTGTTAAACACAGTTATCAAAAACAAATCTTTCATTAAAAACCTGCCTGAAACTTCCTAACATTATCTGCGTATATTTATTCTTGATGTTTATAACGAGTCTCATATTTCTCAGCGACTGAAATTGTTCTTACCCGTGCCGTGGTCCAGTCGCAGCATCCAGAACTGCTATTGATGTGGAGTCAGAGCCGTCTACAGTGGTGGTGATGGGAACCAGACGTCCCCCTATAAAAGCTCCTCACAGAAAGTTCCTACATGAACTGGTTCTGAATTCACTGCCTGATGACTGAGACGCTGTTTTATGAGAGTTTAGAGAACTTCAACTCCATTCATGGTGGAGGGAGACATGCAGGGCGCTGTGCGGCAAAATAGTCCCCAAAGAAAACTCATTATTCCAGATTTTCCACTATTTTCCATCATCAACATTCCATATAAGCTCAGAAGACTTGTGTAGGTTCTCTGGTGGTTCTGGATGGTAAATAAAATGTATATCTGTGTTCTAGTCATGGCGACACCTGGTTCCCATCACCACCACTGTAAAGACGTCTGAACCGTTTCACTCCAAACCCTCTGAATGTCTGTTTACACTCAGTTTCGCTGGAATGTGGTCGTGTTTACTGGTGTATTTGATTGTTCGGCTGAAACTTTGTCACACCGTGTTTTCTCCCCACGGCCTCGTGATGCGGACAGTAAACAGACGCCAGCGGTTTAGAGAAATTTCTGAGATGTGTCTGAGCTGCTGGACCCGCCGTGAAGTACGGACTCCGTTCCCGTCGGAATGCCGTCTCACGGCGCACACAGGACACTGGAATCAGCCCTTCTGGATTTCTAAGTGAAAACAGAACAAATGGATGAATCAGTGTAGTTTTCAGCTGCTGTCGCCTAGCAACGGGGTCGCGGGTGTGTTTTTTTTTGAGATTGGGTTCTGCGGAGATTTGGACTTAATTGGCAGTTGATGCTTTTCAGTATTCGGCCCTTGCAAGGGAGCAGGTGTGTGTGGGTTTGGGTTTGGGTTTGGGTGTGGGTGTGTGTGCATCTGTGTGTGTGTGTGTGTTTGTATGTGTGTGTGTGAGTGTGAGTGTGTCTGTGTGTGTGTGTTTGTCAGGTGAGCTGCTAAATTCCACTGTTTTTAGTTTTTCTAAGTTAAACCGAGGAGCGGCCAACGCGTCAGAAAGCCGTATCGAGAGCTTCTTGAAAACCCGGCCGGCGTTTTCCTCCGAGCCGCCGGGGAAAATGCCAAAGGAAAACAAGTGGGTTTGCATCACGTCTCGTCCGTTCCCCCAAAGGTGAAGTGGAAAACCGGAGGCGTTTTGCAGCAGTTTCGCTGAAGAGCGGCGCGGTTACTATGGAAATACTGTGCTTTAACGCGGTCTTCACTAACGCCGGTAACACTCCTGCCAAAAAAGCTGGACTTGTTTATTTAAACTTTCCTCTCTGTAGTTGGCAAAGCTTGGAGTGCTTTTATTTTGAAAAGCGTCTGGCACCCCCAGTTTACGACGGCGTTCTAGAGACCCCTTTTCTATTAGAGAAGAGTAAACACCAAGAGGCGAACTCATCGATAGCGCAACACGCTAACGCGCTAACAGGATCGTGATCGATTAATGCTGTGCAGACAGTAACGAAGCGTCACAGCAGTGTTCAGTTTGTCCAAGTCGCAGACACCTCACTTTCGCTACACCTCACTTTCGCTACAGCTCTCCCTCACTACACCTCACTCTCACTACACCTCACTTTCGTTACAGCTCACTTTCACAACAGCTCACTTTCACTACACCTCACTCTCGCTACACCTCATTTTCACTACAGCTCATTTTCACAACTGCTCACTTTCACTACACCTCACTTTCACTACACCTCACTTTCACTACATCTCACTTTCACTACACCTCACTTTCACTACACCTCACTTTCACTACACCTCACTTTCACAACAGCTTACATTCACTACATGTCATTTTCGCTACACCTCACTTTTGCTACACCTCACTTCCGCCCACACCACACTTTCGCCCACACCTTACATTCGTGACACCTCAATTTCACAACAGCTCACTTTCACTACACCTCACTTTCACTACACCTCACTTTCACTACACCTCACTTTCACCCAGACCTTACTTTCACGACAGCTCACTTTCACTACAGCTCACTTTCACTCACAATTCACTTTCACTGCAATTCAATTTCGCTACACCTCACATTAACTACACCTCACTTTCGCCCACACCTCAATTTCCCAACAGCTCACTTTCGCCCACACCTCACTTTCACTGCCCCTCACTTTCACCCACTCCTCAGTTTTGCCATGTCTCACTTTCACTACACGTCAGTTTCACTACAGCTCACTTTTGCTACAGGTCACTTTCGCCCACACCTCAGTTTCACTGCCCCTCACTTTCGCCCACTCCTTATTTTCACTACACCTCGCTTTTGCTACACCTCACTTTCACCCACAACCCACTTTCAGTACAGCTCACTTTCACAACACCTCACTCTTGCTACAGTGCACTTTTGATACAGCTCACTTTTTCCCACACCCCACTTTCACTACACCACACTTTTGCCCACACCTTACTTTCACTACACCTCACTTTCAGTACAGCTCATTTTCACGACACCTCACTCTCGCTACAGTGCACTTTTAATACAGCTCACATTTGCTGCACCTCACTTTCACTACAGCTCACTTTTTCCCACACCCCACTTTCGCCTACAGCTCACTTTCGCCTACAACTCACTTTCACTACACCTCAATTTCGCTACACCTCACGCTAACTATACCTCACTTTCACCCACACCTTACTATCACTATACCTCACTTTCGCCCACACCTTACTATCACTACACCTCACTTTTGCCCACACCTTACTATCACTACACCTCACTTTCGCCCACACCTTACATTTGCAACACCTCAATTTCACAACAGCTCACTTTCACCCACAACTCACTTTCGCCACACCTCAATTTCACAACAGCTCACTTTCACCCACAACTCACTTTCGCAACACCTCACTTTCACTGCCCCTCACTTTCGCTCACTCCTTATTTACGTCATATCTCACTTTCGCTACACCTCAATTTCACTACACCTTGCTTTCGCTACACCTCACTTTCAGCCACAACCCACTTTCATTACAGCTCACATTAACTACACCTCACTTTCGCCCACACCTCAATTTCACAACAGCTCACTTTCGCCCACACCTCACTTTCACTGCCCCTCACTTTTACCCACTCCTCAGTTTTGCCATGTCTCACTTTCACTACACGTCAGTTTCACTACAGCTCACTTTTGCTACAGGTCACTTTCGCTACAGGTCACTTTCGCCACACCTCAGTTTCACTGCCCCTCACTTTCGCCCACTCCTTATTTTCGCTACACGTCACTTTCACCCACAACCCACTTTCACTACAGCTCACTTTCACCCAGACCTTGCTTTCACTACAGCTCACTTTCACTACAGCTCACTTTCACTATAGCTCACTTTCACTCACAATTCACTTTCACTGCAATTCAACTTCGCTACACCTCACATTAACTACACCTCACTTTCGCCCACACCTTACTAAATGTTTCACTTTCACTACATATCACTTTCACTATAGCTCACTTTCGCTACAGCTCACTTTCACTACAGGTAACTTTCACCCACACCTCACTTTCACTAGAGTTCATTTTTACTACACCTCACTTTCACTACACGTCACTTTCACTTACAGCTCACTTTCGCTACAGCTAACTTTAGCCCACACCGCACTTTCACTACAGTTCATTTTTACTACACCTTACTTTCGTTACACCTCACTTGGCCATAATGCTAACCAAATGATCAGCCCTCAGTGGCCATAGCGTTAACCAACCGATCGGCCCTCAGTGGCCATAGCGCTAACCAACCGATCGGGCCTTATGTAATGTCCTCTATGAAGGGCTATAAACACATTTAATGAGCATCTGTAGCTGTTTCGCCGGCTAGTCAGTCAACCGTGAATAGGTTCACTAGCTTTCGCTTGGTGGTTAGCTTTGCTTGGTGGTTAGCTTTGCTTGGTGGTTAGCTTTGCTTGGTGGTTAGCTTTGCTTTGTGGTTAGCTTTTGCTTGGTGGTTATATTTCACATTGTGATTGATTTTGCTTGCTGGTTAGTTTTTGCTCAGTGGTTAGCTTTCGCCTGGTGGCTTTTGCCTAGTTATCTTTCACTTGGTGGTTACTTTTCACATGTTGGTTAACTTTCGCTTGATGACTGTCTTGGTGATAATCTTTTGCTTGATAGTTGTCTTGATAGTTGTTTTTTGCTTGGTGGATATTCATTCATTACTTATTAAATACATTCATTTTTATAACAATACTAAATAACCAACAAATATACGATGGAGCCCAAAGCTGCACAGGTTTACATGCACATTTCCACATTGTGTGCATTATTGATAGCCTTTAGCATAAGCTATATGAAAAAAGCTTCAACGTTAGCCAAGATAGCCTTATTAGCCTTTAAAATAGCTGTTAGTGTCCATTTACAATTACGCTTTATTTTTGCTCAGACAACAGCTTTCATACAGAGAACCTTAAAGACAGTTCTTATTCACTTTCCTGCTGGATCTGCATCCATTAAGGAATAGATGAGATTACTAGTTCAGGTACATTTACTAGGTTGTCTATCGCTTGGTGGCTGTCTTTCGCTTGGTGGCTGTCTATCGCTTGGTGGCTGTCTATCGCTTGGTGGCTGTCTATCGCTTGGTGGCTGTCTATCGCTTGGTGGCTGTCTCGCTTGGTGATTCTCTTTAGCTTGGTGGCTGTCTATCGCTTGGTGGCTGTCTTTCGCTTGGTGGTTGTCTCGCTTGGTGATTCTCTTTCGCTTGGTGGCTCTCTATCGCTTGGTGGCTGTCTTTCGCTTGGTGGCTGTCTTTCGCTTGGTGGCTGTCTTTCGCTTGGTGGCTGTCTTTCGCTTGGTGGCTGTCTATCGCTTGGTGGCTGTCTATCGCTTCGTGGCTGTCTTTCGCTTGGTGGCTGTCTCGCTTGGTGGCTGTCTCGCTTGGTGATTCTCTTTCGCTTGGTGGCTGTCTTTCGCTTGGTGGTTATATCGCTTGGTGATTAGGTTTTGCTGGGTGCTTAGAGTTTGCTTGGTGGTTATTTTCGTTAGGTATGCCTTTGCAAAGTGGTTAGCTTTTGCTTTGTAATTAGCTTTCGCTTGGTGGTTATCTTTTGCTTTGTAGTTCTCTTGCTTGGTGACTACATTTCGTTTTGCTCAGTTTACATCAAAAGAGGAAAATATTGGCAAATCTTCAGCTAGTCAGGACACTAAAGTTAACAGGACTTTTTTATACATAGGCCTATATTATGTTTCTCCATGAGCAAATTTAAAAGAGATTAAATAATAAAATGGTTAATGTCCATCATTCAGAGTGTTACAAACCAAACATCCACCTCTAAAAGTTTCCTCACAGAATGTTATTACATGCAGTGTTTATAAATATGCTGCCTGATGTCTGAGACATAGTTTTATGATTGTTTTGATAATAAAGATTTGGTGTGTTGTCGTCATGGTGACCTCTGGTTCCACCATCATAAAGAAATCTGAGCCTCTCTGGATCACCCTGTTTACATCTCACACTGAATTATACAGAAATGTTGAAAATCAGTAGTGCCAGAAAAACACACTACAGGCAGGAGTCCTAGATCCAGATTAAGCTGAATGGGGCCTGAATGGGATTTTTAATGGTGAAAAAACAAAGCCACTGCTGTTTAGTCCAAGACTAAGATTAATTCATGTCAATCAAACCAGCCCTTAATGTCCAAAAGTTGGTAAATGAAGGGTGTTATTACTTTTGGACAGCGTATTGTGCGGTCAGTCCATTTCAATTCATCCAGAAAATGGCCCTAAGGTCACTTTGGATCCTTCCCCAAGCCAGAATCCAGGGTAGAGCGGCTGAGTGAACGTTGTCTGGACTCTGTAAATGAGGGTCATTGAGTCAGAAATGCTGTAAAAGCTCAGAGTTCCTGCCTTGTGATCAACGTAGATTCCTATTCTGGAAGAGCAGGGCACTCTAGGAATTGTAGTTTCTTGGCTGTCGTGCCAGAAGGAGTAGCCAGATGGGAAGCAGGATAAACTCCAGGACTGATCATTGCATCCAAACACGCACTCGTAATCAATCTTCCTGCTGATGCCTCTGTAGGACACGGCTACTCCGACTCCGTCGCTGCCGCTCCATTCCACCTCCCAGTAACCGCCTCCGCAAACATTCTCTCTACACAGCACCTGAGCCCAGGCATCAAACCTGTCGGGGTGATCGGGATAAAACTGGAATAAATCATCCCAGGACGCCGCTCTGTTTCCCTCAGACAGACGCAGGACGCTGTTAGCCGTGTTGGAATCCAGAGTCAGCTGGCAGGAATCTGTTAGAGGCCGGAAAGAATAGACGTGTTACATGGGGACATTTTTCCAGTGTACAGCGTTCCAGAACCTTTGGAACCAGAAATCTGGAACTGTGCTTTTTCTACAAGCCAGTATTGAAGGTTGTGGTTTTATGGCTTTTGGTACCCATTTAAAACCAGTCGAACTAGAACTTAATGACTTAATTAAAACCACCAATTAGCAGTTAGCACCATGCTAATCGGTTGTTAGCTCGTTAGCTACATTAGCCTCATTGTTTTTGAACAAAACTAAAGGAAACATTAGTTAGCTCCATGCTAATCGCTACGGTACGAGGTCCCATTAGCTTGTTCATGAATCTCGACCTCATCTTTTCAGATTGTTGCTAAAGTAACAGCTTCTCTTGGACGAGAATGCTAAATGCTCATCCTGCCGGAACAGACCCCCGCGCTGGCTCAGTGATGGCGGGGGGACCATCCCACCATCCCACCATCCCAGAGCGACGCTGTGATCCACAGTGGAAGTTGTCGAACTGTCCTAGCGGTTCCAGCGTTTGTATAGACAGAACACAGAGAGGAAGACGTGGTGTGTGTCGTTATACTTACAGTCTAGGAATTCCTTTCTTGTGATGGGCTCAAGGATTTGGACCTGAGTGACTGCGGAAAGATGAGTTTATTCAGCTTTTTTGCTTTTAGTTACTTTTTTAATTCTTTGGCTCTTTTGCTCTCGGAATAAAGACGCACCTCTCCTGGACACGTTCTCCGTCTCCTCCCTGCAGAACTCCTCCAGTTTCTTCTTCAGCTCCATCACCGTTTGGGCTACGTCCATGAAGGTGGTGTGCGGAGTCCGGGTGACGGTGTGTATGGATGCGGGAGCAGCCGAGAGGGAACGGAAGCTCTGCTGGGACAGACAGGAATAACTACAGGAATACACGGTTTCAAAATAACACCCAAGCATGTGCTTACGCAGCCGATACGGCTCCACCTGAGAAGACCTGGTCTCAAGATATCTTCCCATATACCCAGGACTTTAACACCTTCAATGCTTATTGTGGGGCTTCATGTCATTAATACCTCTGACCATACTGTCCAGAACTCACTATAATGACCACCGTGCTGAAAAACGTTAAGTGGTTTCTGTTGGATCCTGATGGTTTTGTAATGTGTTTTGTCTTAAAGTGAAACGTTAAATCTCATTGAATCCAGTGAAAAATAATCATAATTTCATGTTCATTAATGTCGCACTGTCGGCCGAACTGGCCCTTGTTCATTTAAAACATGCAAGAGCTTGAACAGTAAAATCGAGACACTTTTATCAGACCCTGAAATTTCACATGGACACTAAATGTAAACATCCGCAGGAGCTCAGTCTGTTAAATCCATCTATCCTGGTGTCGTATCCATCGCTGCTGGGATAAAACCTTGTATCTCCAAAACCGTAACTTTACAGGAGAAAGAAAAAACACACTTTTAATGTAAGTCAATGGAACCAGACGTCTTTGCATGTCATTTTGGGCCGTTTCTTTTAGTCCGTTCATTGTGAAATTTACACACAACGTAAGGGACGACAGGAATTTTCAAATCATGTCAAAAACTGAAAAAACCATGAACCGTGGTTGCAGTGATCTGCGCTGATGTCTGTGTGGTGTTTGGGTAGATCTGGCCGTATGGTTAAGGAGGAACAGAGAACCTGCTGATGTGGTTGTTTCTCCTCTGGTTTTATATTAAGCTTATTTGATTTAATCGTCTATTCAGGGGTCTTATCTTTATGTAACAGTTATTTATTTATAGTGATGGTTGATGTTTTGTAGCTGTAATTTCTAGCATCACAGATATTCATCATAGATTAAAGGTAGAACCTTCTTACACGAAGCTGCCAGCTTCTGTTCAAACATCCCCGATCCACCTTAAATGGTGCATCAGCCGGCTTCTTGTTCAAACTTACCCAATCCACCTTAAATGGTGCAGCAGAAAGTGCCTGCTGCACCATTTAAGGTGGAACGGGAAAACTCAAACTAGACTGGCGAATAGGAAGCTTCAGCTTCGCCCTTCTCTCTGTGTTTTGGGGGTTTATTGTATTTTTCTGTGTATTAAGATTAGAAGTGATTCACTCGTTGATTTGATGATGTGGGAGTTCGTATTTTTACTCGCACTAAACTCGGTTTTTAACATCAGGTGCGGACTGAATACTTTCCTGCTGGTCCGGGTGGCTAATTACACTCACGCTGTTTCACACAATACAGCTAATGAGTTCCTCCACTTTCATCACCTTCTGACCACACGTGTCCGCCACCGACGGTCACTTCACCTGCAGGAACTGTGTGTGGTCCTCGGCTAGCGAGAGCTCCTTCAGCTGAGCATCTCTTTTCCTCAGCTCAGAGACCTCCTGCTCCACTCGCTTCAGGATTCCTTCAGTTCTCCTCACCACCTCCTTCTCCTGGGCTCTAATCAGCGCCGTCACCTCGGAGCGCTTCCTCTCAACCAGACGGATCAGTTCGCTGAAGACCATCTTGCTGTCCTCCAGTGCGGCCTGAGCAGATCGCTGTGAGGAGGAAGAACCCCGTTAGATAAACTGCCGTTTAATCATTAACAGTTCTGAGGGTCTTTTTCCAGCAGGGTGGGCACAATTCAGGCCTCAGGATGGCTGCTGCTACAGCTCCTAGCTAAGCTAGCATTAGTGCATGTTTATAGGTAACAGTGAGTCGCACAGTGTCCGAAACCACTGAACCAGGACTATCGGAGACCCTGAGCACCTCCACACAGCCTGAGGCATGCAGTTAGCACCATTATAATATACCCATTTCTATTGTTACACTATTTCCATTTCCATGGTTACCCTACTCCCATTTCCATGGTGGCACTACTCCCATTTCCATGGTGGCACTACTCCCATTTCCATGGTGGCACTACTCCCATTTCCATGGTGGCACTACTCCCATTTCCATCGTTACACTACTCCCATTTCCATGGTGGCACTACTCCCATTTCCATGGTGGCACTATACAAATTTTCATGATTACCCTACTCCCATTTCCATGGTTACATTACTCCCATTTCCATGGTGACACCTTCAGTTTGAGGCATGCAGTTAGCACCCTGCGAAATGGTGAAGTACGAGCTTCATTACTCGTGAGCTACATTAGCCTTGTAGCTCCAGCGCTAATAATACAGAAGGGAACTTTTCCTGGCTAATCGAGGAGGAAGTTGACCGTTCACCTTGTGAGACTCCACAGCTCTCCTCAGCTTCTGAAGCTCCTTCTCTTTCTGCTGGATCATCTGCTGGGACTTCCTCTGAGTCTCCTTCAGCTCCTTCTGTTGGACAGGCAAGACGGCTTCTGAAAGGTCTAGATCTGTGGTCAGGCGCTTCCAGCTCTCGCAAGCTAGCTTACTACACATCACCAGATACACACTGAGCTGGAGAGACTCAACCAGCCTCACCTGCTTGAAACACTGAACATGTCTTACTACCTTCTCTCATGTCTTACCTGTTTCTCCATCCTTTCTGCCTCAGCAGGTGCCGTCAGGTGACCGCTGTGTTCCTCCATCGTGCACAGAAAGCAGATGCAGAGCTGGTCAGTGCGGCAGTAAACGTCCAGGGGCTTCTGATGGCGAGAACAGACGTGGTCCTGGAGTCGTGCAGAGGCTCGGACCAGCTTGTGGCTCTTAAAGGCTGGAGATACGTAGTGAGGCTGGAGGTGAGTCTCACAGTAAGAGGCCAGACAGACCAGGCAGGACTTCGCGGCTTTCTGCTTTAACCCTGTGCAGAAGTCGCACTCCGCGCCTCCGATAGAGCCGGTTTGGATTGATGTCACCTTCAGTTTCTCCACCATTTCGGCAAACAACACGTTCTTCTTTAAGACGGGCCTTCGCGTAAAGGTGTGTCTGCACTGGGGGCATCGATAGAATCCACTCTGCCGTTCTTCATCCCAGCAGCTGTTGATGCACACCAAGCAGAAACTATGACCACAGGCTGTGGTCACTGGGTCCTTCAGCTGATCCAGACAGACTGGACAGTTGAACTGGTCCCCAAGTGTTGGAATTCTGGCTTCTGCCATTATAGCAAACCTGCTACACACAAATTTACAGACAACAAAGAAAAAGCCAGAATGAACGACGGCAGACGCTTCGAAGTGTAGCCATTACACAGTCAATTCAATTTGTATCTTAAAGTACAGGATCTTAGTAAATTGTTGCTATATGACATCAAATCGACATTAAATCTAAAAAAGAAAAAGCTCCATAAAATTTCATTTTTCGCTGGAAACAAGACCAAACAAATCCAACTCAAACTTAGCATACGACCAAATAATCACAAACATTGAGAAAATTAATACAAGGTCTAATGATATTTTTTTTTAATAATTGGTAGCAAAATCATCATGATAAGAATTCCCGGTCATGTGATGTCACAAAATATCTATGCTTTCAAAGTAAAAGACCCCTTTTCACAATTAAACAAGTAAACAGAGATTTTATATCAGTGATTTTTAGTAAAATTGACAGACAGTAATTGTTGCCATATGGCAACGCCGTGCAGCAGAGGGTTGAGCATCAGATGCTCTGATAAAGCTCCTTCAGCTCCTGCTCTGCTGTACTGTTAACCTTTCCTCTCGCTGCGTAACTTTGGTTCAGACCAAACTGATCCAGAAGGAGAAAAAAAAGCCGCCCAAACTTCAGTTCCCAGGCTGATACATACTGGATGGACTAAGATGTTCCACTGAAGATCTACAGAGGAACTCAGGACTTCAGGGAGTGTGTTTTTTAAGCCTATCACCGTCTTTATTTTAATGAAGTGATATTTACACAAATTTACTTACCTCTGTGAACACCAGCAGATCAGAGCTGAGCAGAGCGGAGCTTCGTTTACATGAACTCGAAACTGAAAGCAGTTACTTGGTTGAGGGTGTGTGAGAGAGAGAGAGAGAGAGAGAGAGAGAGAGAGAGAGAGGACAAATCAGGATAAACCTGCCTGACAGGTGTGACTCACCTGTACACACATTATATAGCCACAAAAATGAACATACAGATAAAAATGAAAAGACCCAGTTACTACATTTTGTCTTAACTGCTGTAGCTGAATGGGTGGAGCTAAACTGCTGTAGACTGAATGGCGGAGCTAAACTGCTGTAGACTGAATGGCGGAGCTAAACTGCTGTAGCTAAATGGTGGGGCTAAACTGCTGTAGACTGAATGGTGGAGCTAAACTGCTGTAGACTGAATGGGTGGAGCTAAACTGCTGTAGACTGAATGGGTGGGGCTAAACTGCTGTAGCTGAATGGTGGGGCTAAACTGCTGTAGCTGAATGGCGGAGCAAAACAGCTGTAGCTGAATGGTGGGGCTAAACTGCTGTAGACTGAATGGTGGGGCTAAACCGCTGTAGACTGAATGGTGGGGCTAAACCGCTGTAGACTGAATGGGTGGAGCTAAACTGCTGTAGACGAATGGTGGGGCTAAACTGCTGTAGCTGAAGGGAGGGGCTAAACTGCTGTAGCTGAAGGGAGGGGCTAAACTGCTGTAGCTGAAGGGAGGGGCTAAACTGCTGTAGCTGAATGGTGGAGCTAAACTGCTGTAGACTGAATGGGTGGGGCTGAACTGCTGTAGACTGAATGGTGGAGCTAAACTGCTGTAGCTGAATGGTGGAGCTAAACTGCTGTAGACTGAATGGTGGAGCTAAACTGCTGTAAACTGAATGGTGGGGCTAAACTGCTGAATGAAACCTGTTAGCTTCCCACAAGCAAACAAAAGAATGAACTTTAGCCGGAAGTGGAGACTCACAGCTTAACAGGACAGTTGGTCAGCAGTACAGCTTCAGTTATATTTATAGTTTGAAAAAAATACAGTGACAGTTATGTGGCTATAATCTGTAAATCTGTAAATAGCAGACTGAGAAACAGAGGAGAGTCTCACTGTTCGCTCCAGAAAAGCTCATTAGGTCCGTCCCCTGCTGTTGGAGCAACTGTCTGTCAAGCTGTAATCACCACACTGCTCTGATTCCCGACGCAGTGTTACTCTGAACATGTTTGTCCCTTATTTACACTCAGCTCCTAATATTACACAACACCAGCTGCTTACCTTACTCAAATACAATAATAATAATAATAATAATAATAATAATAATAAAAATGTACAGGCCCTGTTTTGGAGTAACTGTGTTTAATGATGATGACGACACTATAAATATTTACTGCTGGGGCAACACAATAACGGTCACAACCAGCCATGAAACGCATCATTCACTTCTGTCCATTTACTTAGTTACCTGCTCTGTGCTGTGAATTTGTGAGACTGAATGGTCTGGCTAAACTGCTGTAGACTGAATGGTGGGGCTAAACTGCTGTAGACTGAATGGTGGGGCTAAACTGCTGTAGACCGAATGGTGGGGCTGAACTGCTGTAGCTGAATGGTGGGGCTGAACTGCTGTAGCTGAATGGTGGGGCTGAACTGCTGTAGACTGAATGGGCGGGGCTGAACTGCTGTAGACTGAATGGTGGGGCTAAACTGCTGTAGCTGAATGGTGGGGCTAAACTGCTGTAGACTGAATGGGCGGGGCTGAACTGCTGAATGTTTTTCTAATTTATATTCAATTTTTTTTGGAGATTCTACATTCATTCCAGACTTTTGGACACCACTGTTGGTAAAAGTGAGGGGAAAATCAGTTTCTTTAATGAGACCAGTACCTGAGTTACACTCGGCTTTCAGTGATTCTCGGCCCTTTTCCTCAATAACCTATGTCCACTCTCTCTCTCTCTCTCTCTCTCTCTCTCTCTCTCTCTCTCTCTCTCTCTCTCTCTCTCTCTCTCTCTGTCTCTGTCTCTCTCTCTCTCTCTCTCTCTCTCTCTCTCTCTCTCTCTCTCTCTCTCTCTCTCTCTCTCTCTCTCTCTCTCTCTGTCTGTCTATCAGGCTGTTCAGATGTGAGTGGTTGTAGCGGTAATTGCCCCAAGGACGACATCAAACGTGTTGAAGGGCCAAACTCTCACGGCAATCAGGAGACGTTGCCTGCAGGTCACAGAGGTGACTAACTGCCGACTGCTGGCCCCGACGCTGCCCGTGATTCCCTCTCACCGTATCTGTTCTTCCCGCTGTTTGAAGCACAAGACTGTGTGTAGCGCGGACGCTAGCGTTCTCATTAGCCACATAAAGGTAATAGCACTTTCCTTTTGATAGCTCTGTTAATTAGCGGCCATCTAACCGCCTCCTAGCCCAGAGATTTCACACCGGACACCCACACCGCCTCGGGCTAAGAGGCTGTTACTCTAATTTATTCCCGTGAGCGCCGTGTGAACAGCACTTCACTGCTTCTTTAGATATGCGTCTGTTTTATCACCACTCGCCACCGGATCTTCATCACAGTCCTCACCGTCTTCAGCACCCTCACCCCCACGATGACCAGACTGTACATTATTGAGCATGGAGTACGGTGCAGGAGTTTGGAATCAGTGCTCAAACATCTGCAAACTTTCATGTGTTTGGAATTCCCATTCAAAAGATTGGAATCAGTGTTCAGTAGTTCTAAATCAGCATTCAGATATTGGAATCAACATTTAAAAAACCTAAAATCACAGACCGGAAATTTGAAATCAGTCTTCATCCATTTGGAATCCCCATTTAAATGAATGCCTTTTCAGTGGTTTGGAATCACCGTTCAGTGGTTTGGAATCACCGTTCAGCGGTTTGGAATCACCGTTCACTGGTTGCATTCACTCTCTTCAGTGGTTTGGAATCACAGTTCAAAAGTCTGGCATCACCATTTAGTGATTTGGAATCACCATTTAATGTCTGTAATCGCTGGTCAATGGTTTGAAATCACCATTCAATGGTTTGGAATCACCATTCAGTAGTTTGGAATCCCCATTCATTGGTTTGGATTCACTTGGAAGTTTGGAATCATGACTCAAAGATTTGGAATATCTATTTAAAAGTCTGGATTAACCTCAACACCACTGAATGTCTTTGATTACTTTAGAAAATTATCAACCAGCTTCTAAGACTGAGCTTTGGAGATGTGTCTGCAGATTCTTTGAGGAGCTGAAAGTGAGACTCCTGAAAGGAATGGAAGCTGGAATGAAGGTGAAGAGTGACTCACTGACCCTCACACAGCTGAGAGTAGATGTTAAGGCTTCTGTGGAATTTTCTGTAAAATACATTTGCTGCTTTTGCAGGTGGTCTCTGACTTTTGCACAGCCCTCTATATATACACATGTATTACAGTGCTGGGTGGGTGGGTGTGTGTCACCACCACTCTGCTTGAGTTTATGAGTTTTCTGGTTTTATGTCCAGATCAATGGCACGTCCACCTTCAGGCCTCTGACAGCAAACTTCAATTTACAGCCATAAATCAGCCCACAGTCCAGCGTTCTCCTAATGAAAACACAGTCTGCACATGGACAGCTCAGCGAAAACTCTACCCAAGGATTATGTGACGCACGGTATACACGGACACATGGACTTCAGTCTGTACACTGACGTGCCAAAAGTCGTGGGACAGCCGTATGTAACATGATTATGAATTGGCCACGTTGTGAGGTGTTATCTTGTGAGTGAGGTGACATGAATTATCAGAGTTAGTTGGTTCCAGACGTATGGGACATTCCAATTCCAAATTTGTGAGGGCATTTATCATTCCTCGATCCACAGCATCTCTGGAAATATGCTATAGAAGGCATTACCCCCCCCAGTGGACAGCGCAGTGGCCTCCTACAAGGGCTTAGTGATCATGACGGGTGGCATCTGGGTAGAACTGTCCTTGCAAAAAGTGACTCTGGCACAAATCAGATCCACATTCAGTGCAGGAGGCCCCACAGGTCAGTGCAACGTTCTTTGGCTTTCATGGGATATGGGAGCAGAAGACCCACTAGTGTGCCTCTGTTAACTCCACAACACTGGACGCAGCACCTCATCTAGGCTTATGAGGTTGCTACCTGGACCCTAGAAGACTGGCAACATGTGGAGTGCTCCGATGAGTCATGGTACCAATCGTTTCGGACTGATGGTAGGGTTCGTGTGTGGTGCAGACCCCATGAAGCCATGGACCCAGTTGTCAACAAGGCACTGTGTAGGCTGGTGGTGGTTCCATACTGGTGTGAGGTGTGTTTTCATGGCCTTCGTTGGGTCCACTGGTCTACCAAAACGCATCATTGCTCGATGACCATTTGCAGCCCTTTGTGGATGTCATGTACCCCCACAAGTATGGAAGATTCTAGCAGGATAATACATCACGCTTTTGGGCCCAAGTTGTTCAGAATTGGTTCGTGAAGCAGTCTAGGGAGTTGTGGCTAATGGAGTGACCTGCACAATCACCTGGCATGAGCCCAATCGAGCATTTATGGGTTGTGGTGGAGAAGTCCATTCACACCCAAGATCCTGCATCTACAACTACCACAGAGCTGTGGGTGGCTACCCAGATGGCATGGCTCAACATCCCTCCAGATGTCTTCCCCTCACTTCGCCAGGCTAGAGGGGGTCCTACACTATACTAGATCCTGTCCCATGACTTTTGGCGCATCATGTTTCAAATATGTTTTTACAATGTTTGAAAATGGCCAAACAATGTGTGTTTGATATAATTTGAATGATATGTATTGCTATTAGTGATTCTGTGTTGAGTTGATTGTCATGAAGGTTCCAGTGATCTGCACTGCGCTTTACATTAACCACATACATCTGCAATCAGACTCTCACACACAATGTACTTCACATAAACAAGATATCAGATCAGACCTGCATTTCACAAAGTATCAATACCTTCAGCCCTCGCTTCTGTCCTGCTAAAGGACCATTAGATCAGATTTAACATGAAGAGACGAACACAAACTCATTTCTGAAGGCATCAGACAGGATTCTGGCCGTTTTCATACGTTTTAAAATGTATTTCATAAACACATTTACATACATTTATTTCTGTATGGTACATTTTTATACATAATATTTCTACATACATTTTAAAATAAAGGCAGTTTAAAATATTTTGGTCTAACATGGCGAAACATCATCAACTGCAGCGTGTTTGACGTATTTCAAGTATATTGAAATACACGTCCATATGATTTTTGTTCATGTAGACATCAGTCACTGTGGGTGGGATGACTTTTGAATGCGGGTTTTGTTTCAGGAGGAAGTGAGTGGTGGTTCTGGAACTCCGAGGAGAATTCTATTCTGTTCAAAGTGATTTTTGACCAATTAGGAGAGCTCATTATTGCACGTGCACCAGTGTCAGTGACATTGTGACCATGGTAGGCAAAGGCTATCAGGGCCTGGGTGACCAATGATGGATGTTCTTATTATGGAGGCGCAGGGCCGCAGTGGGGTAGTGTTTCCCAACCCTGCTCCTGGAGCAACTTAACAAAAAGATGATTTTGGAAAACCGAGCCATCCAGCTCATTAACACTGCTGACTATTTTAATGGATGTGTTAAAATAGGGAAAGCAGTGAAATGTGCAGAGGAGTGTTGGTCCAGGATCACTGTTCCTCTGACAGTCCTTACCTCTCCTAGTCTGTCAAGAGTCACTTCCACACC
Organism: Pygocentrus nattereri; assembly: GCF_015220715.1. NCBI lineage: Eukaryota > Metazoa > Chordata > Actinopteri > Characiformes > Serrasalmidae > Pygocentrus > Pygocentrus nattereri. Next base: position 9,374,172 of record NC_051232.1, read on the forward strand.
AAAGATGACAGAATTCTCCTCGGCCTGGTTAGTGAATTTTAAAATGTCACTCAGTGGTTGCCGTTGCTCTCTCCGTATCATACCAAGCATCTAGCTCTGCCAATTAGAGGGCCGACACATTCCCGCTGGACCTGCCACAATATCTTGCAGCACAAGACTAATTTTCGGTGTCGTTTGTGGGAGCAGGTGAGTAACCAGCCCAACGCAGGCAGGTGCGGGACAGAAACGCTTTTAGTTGCAGATGGGAGTGGGACTAATGATTCCAATTTTCTGCAGGCAGGAGCGGGATGAAATCTTGTGGGAGCAGGCGGGACCAGGATTGAAAAATCTCCCCCTCCCAGACCTCTACCACTTAGGCTACGTTTACACAGCGGGTCAAAGCGGCCCAAATCCAATCTTTTTCCAAATTTGTGTGTCAGTGTGAACAGATAAACACACTGAATCTGACATTTTAGATTCCGATTTGAGACGCTTTCCTAGGAGAGGGCAGTTGTGGGCTGGAGGTTAGGGAACTGGCCCTGTGACCGGAAGGTCGCCTGTTCAATCCCCAGTGCTTGACAGTCCATGACTGAGGTGTTCTTGAGCAAGACACCTAACCCCCAACTGCTCCCCGGGCGCTGTGGATTGGGCTGCCCACCGCTCTGGGCAAGTGTGCTCACTGCCCCCTAGTGTGTGTGTTCACTAGTGTGTATGTGGTGTTTCACTTCACGGATGGGTTAAATGCAGAGGTGAAATTTCCCTGTTGTGAGACTAATGAGGGTCACTTAATCTAATTAATTTAATTAAAATCCGATACATATCCGATCTGCGGCAGAGCGACTCAGCCTGAACAGCCAGGTCAGAATTCATGCGACTTTTATGTCAATCCAACTCGACATCTGTCATCATTTTGTGCTGCTGAGGCTCATAAACATTTACATAAACAAAACTAGAAGAGACTCATCGCAGCCGCTCTGGGTTTGAAGAGGTTTTGAACAAAGCAGCCGAGCGCGGCCGGAGGAGCCCGAGGATACAGTGCCAGAGACCGGTTTAAATAATCCGAGGACACGAACCAAAGAAGTGGCCGTGGCCAAATAATGAGCCCTTTTTTACAGCAAACTCGAACACAATGGGGGTGATGAGCTCAGCTATCAACCTCTGGAATGTCTTAACTGCTCCCGTGATGCTGGCGGAGATGAAACTGAAGCTCCAGGATCAACAAGGCGTTCACTAGTCTTCATGACTGTTAACCTCTGGACGAGCCTCATGAAGCCGGTTTAGGAGCTGGTCTGTTCAGACTGATGTTGATTTGGTGAGAAAATCAGATTTGAGCCACTTTTACGTGCCGTGTAAATGTAGCCTTCGACTAGTCACTTCCTCTTGAAACACACCCCACACTCAAAGTGCTTCCTGAAGTCCCGCCCACAGCACTTGATTGACAGGAGTGTCTGTAGGCCAAAGCACCACAATGAGAAAACTGATGTTTGTTTTTCCTGAATTTGAATGAAATCTGGAATATGCTGCTGTATTGAGGCAAGCCATTAGCCAATTGGTGGGGAATGATGTTGACTCGTCAACTATAAAATGCACCATACACACTTAAAAACGATGGTTCTTCAAGGGTTCTTTAGTAAGGAAAATGGTTCTATATATAAACACCAACTTTGCATAATTAAATGGTTCTCCAGATTGGTGGAAAATGTGCCGTAGATCGTTCTGTATAGAACTTATTCAAAAAAGCATCAAAAAGGGTTCTGTTATTGTTATGATGTCAAGCCTGTAAGGGTTCTTTGAGTGTTCATGGTTCTACATACTTTTTTTTAACTGTGTAGCTTTGGCGCAGGATGCATTTTAAGTTTTGATTTTATTCCCCAGATTCATTAAATAAACAGTATTTGTGTGTTATAATGTGTATCTCTGTAGAGGACGCGTCGACTTGTTTACACTCAGAAAATCAACAACAACATGGAATTTGGCCAGGGGTGCACAAACATTCGCACACCGCTTTTTGATTAAGTGAACATCTCTAACATGTCGCTGCTGTCGGATCAAAACTCTAACTTTACAGGAGAAGGTAAACACGGACTCTATTTTTAATGTGAGTCAGTGGAAGTTTTAGATACTTCCTAAAATAGTGTTTTGCCTCTCGAGTCCAATTTTTCCCTCTTTTTTTGATTGTTTAACTCATTAAAAGTGTATAATGGGGTACCACTACCCGTACCAACACCCGTACCACCTGTACCACCCATACCAAGACCCGTACCACCTGTACCACCTGTACCAACACCTGTACCAATACCCATACCACCTGTACCACCCATACCAACACCCATACCACCTGTACCAACACCCGTACCAACACCTGTACCAATACCCATACCACCTGTACCACCCGTACCAATACCCGTACCAACACCCGTACCACCTGTACCACTACCCATACCAACACCCATACCACATGTACCACCTGTACCAATACACTCAACGATGGTCATATTTATTTATGTATAATCCAACAAGTAAAAGCCATTTAGCCAAGCTGAGCGTGTTTTATTATTATAGCTCTACCCAAATGAAAGAGTCTAAAAACGTAACTGTAACAATATCAGGATTCATAGGTGAGTCAGAGTTAGTACTGCTTTCAGCACTCGGTATCGACCAGTACTTAAGGATCAGGTATCGGTATCAGGAGGGAAGAAGTATCGGTGCACCTCTAGTAATAAACGAAGGTAATAAAGACTCACGGGGACCAAACAGACCTTCCCCACAGTCTCCGCATCGTCTCACCCGGCTGCGAAAAGCTGCAGACTTCACTGGTTTCCAGCCTCTCTCAGAAATCTTGCTTTCGCCTCAGCGCGGTCAACAGGAGGTCCACTGGCGCATCCGGTGGCTCCTCCAACATGGACAAATGGCTAATTTGGCTTGACCGAAGTCTGTGGCTCAGACGCGAAGGATTTGAACTTCGTATGACCCTGTGCGTCTGCTGTTCACCGCTGAGCTCAGTAAATGGAGTCATTTGAAAGAACATCTGTGAATTTCCCACATTCGGTGTGAAAGCGGCTGCGTTCCCGAACAGCGAGGAACCCGGCTGAGATGAGTCTGTAAAGCAGAGGAGAAGCAGAAGAGAAGCCCACTTCACACGTCTCTAACCGGACAGACGGAAGAAACCAGCACTTACTGCACTTCATTACAGTGGAATATCAGGAATGTAAACAACAGCACCATGAATCCGTGCAAAACCAGGAAGTTTGAGGAAAATGGAGCTTCGGAAGCCTAAAAATATAAGGTCTTTCTGTACGAATCTTTGTGTTCTATTTCACGAATTTTTCTGAAAGATCGACCAAGAAATCTGACAAAACTTCACATCGAATAGATGAATTCTCTTTTTGATTTGACTGATTTAAAATGTTCTAATTGTATGACTTTCTGTTGTTCATTTGCATGAAAACGTGATGATGATGAAAATAATAGTGATAATATTGATAATAATAAATAAACGCATTTGCCTGTGTGCTGTACGCGGTGAGTGACACAGTCTATCATCAGACCTTTATCAAAGAAACAAGGGAAAGGGAGGAAATAAGCCTTTAAAAGGCGGAAGTTTCTTTCAATTCAAATATTCACCTAGAAATCGTGGATTTCGTTTGTTTTTAATTTTTGAATTCTAAGTTTACAGTAGATTACATTTCCATTTAATCTAATGCATTTGATTTTGTGACATCACAAAGCTTTTTCCCCCCACCTCTCTCTCTCTCTCTCTCTCTCTCTCTCTCTCTTTAGCTGCAGATTTATCACCAATTAGCCTCTTGCTCTGCTAGCGTTTAGCACAGGCTGCGCTAACGAAGCTGATCAATAAACTTCATAAGCAGCTCAGCCCAGCCGGTCAGTGCAGGACTGTAGTCCCAGCCCTCGTGCGGTCAGCGAGTGTGAATGTATTCCGTACTCATTTCTTTCCCCGAGAGTAAAAATCACAACACAGCCTTGTGAAAAACGAGTGCGGAATAAACATTAAAACCTCGGCTGCCGCTCACCAGGCCGGCTGGCCGCACCGTGAAGACCAGTCGTCTGTGAGAGAGGAAGAGAAGAAAACAGGCAGAAATCATTCACAAAGGCAAACGGCGCAGAGCAGTTACCCTAATTAGCAGCTAATATATGCGAGAGCAAATTTGGCCCCTCGCCAATTAAACGTGTCTGTAAAGAAGATAAGAGGGGCATTCTACATGCTGCTCCTGCAGTTAAATGGCTTCTTCTCATGTGTTATACCCCTCTCTGTCTCTCTCTCTCTCTCTCTCTCTCTCTCTCTCTCTCTCTCTCTCTCTCTCTCTCTGTCTCTCTGTGTGTCTCTCTATCTGTATCTCTCTCTCTCTCTCTCTCTCTCTCTCTCTCTCTCTCTCTCTCTCTCTGTGTGTCTCTCTATCTGTCTCTCTCTCTCTCTCTCTCTCTCTCTCTGTCTCTGTCTCTGTCTCTGTCTCTCTCTCTCTCTCTCTCTCTCTCTCTCTCTCTCTCTCTGTCTCTGTCTCTGTCTCTGTCTCTGTCTCTCTCTCTGTCTCTCTCTCTCTCTCTCTCTGTGTGTCTCTCTATCTGTATCTCTCTCTCTGTCTCTCTCTCTCTCTCTCTCTCTCTCTCTCTCTCTCTCTCTCTCTCTCTCTCTCTCTCTGCTAATAGGAATATTATTACATATTTTCTCCAATCAGAGGCTCAGCTGTGATGCCATGTCTTTCTTTTTAAATGGTCGACCCTTTGTGAAAAAATGGAGATGCTTTTTTCTCCATGTTTCTTCTGTTCTTTATTGCTATAATTTGAAGCTGCTAAAGGGCATTTTAACATTCATTTGTATCGTACAGTAAGCAGTTTCGGTCCGTTAGTGGTGGTGGCCAATCAGGGCATTCTGAAGTTGGACCAGTTGGGCTTCAGTAAAGTTGGTTTGACCCAATCAAACTGGTTTAAAGGTGGGTTGAACAAAGCAGAGAAGTGGTTAAAGTTGTTTTGGGATGATCAGAGTTTTGTGACAATTAGAGTGTGGTAAAATTGGGGCAGATCAGAGTGGGTTAATGCTGGTTTGGGACAATCAGAGTGGGTTAACGTTGGTTTGGGACAATCAGAGTGGGTTAACGTTGGTTTGGGACAATTAGAGTGGGGTTAAATTGGTTTTGGGCTGATCAGAGTGGTTTAATGTTGGTTTGGGACAATTAGAGAGGGGTTAAATTGGTTTTGGGCTGATCAGAGTGGTTTAATGTTGGTTTGGGACAATTAGAGCGGGGTTAAATTGGTTTTGGGCTGATCAGAGTGGTTTAATGTTGGTTTGGGACGATCAGAGTGGGTTAATGTTTTTGGGACAATCAGAGTGGATTAACGTTGGTTTGGGACAATTAGAGAGGGGTTAAATTGGTTTTGGGCCAATCAGAGTGGTTTAATGTTGGGTTTGGGCCGTTTAGAGTGGTTTAATATTTTTGGGACCATCAGAGTGGGTTAACGTTGGTTAGGGACAATTAGAGTGGGGTTAAATTGGTTTTGGGCTGATCAGAGTGGTTTAATGTTGGTTTGGGACAATCAGAGTGGGTTAACATTAGTTTGGGACAATTAGAGTGGGGTAGAATTGTTTTTGGGCCGATCAGAGTGGTTTAATGTTTTTGGTCCAATCAGAGTGGGTTAATGTTGGTTTGGGACAATCAGAGTGGTTTAACGTTGGTTTGGAACGATTAGAGTGGGGTAGAATTGTTTTTGGGCCGATCAGAGTGGTTTAATGTTTTTGGTCCAATCAGAGTGGGTTAATGTTGGTTTGGGACAATCAGAGTGGTTTAACGTTGGTTTGGAACGATTAGAGTGGGGTAGAATTGTTTTTCGGCCGATCAGAGTGGTTTAATGTTTTTGGTCAATCATCATATTATATATAGAGAGAAAGTTTCACATTCTTGGATTACTTTCTCAAATAACCGAACCTCTCTTTTTAAGAGAAACATAACATCTACAATGTGCCAAAGGTTTGAAGCAGGTTTTTATTTATTTGGAAGTTTGCAGTTTAACTAACTTTCGCTGTGATAATGTTAACTTGCCAAATCATTTTCACACGTTGGTCCATCATCCAGCCTGAACGAAATCCAGGGGAAGTATAGAGGCTTGAAGAATAAAGCGTGTTCCCACATGTCTGTAAATAGATGTTCTGGTGACGGACGTTGTCTGCGGCTGAGAGGAGCGGGGTTTGATCCCGACTGTTTGTCTTTGCCAAAGTGTGGAACTCCAGGCGGCTCTAGAGGGACAGATGCTGTAATTGGCTGCCGTAAGTCGTTTCAGGGGAAAAATCTGTCAGCTTTAAGTGAAACTGAGCCTAAATTGTCGCAGCTCTGAAAATTCTGACATTTTCTCTGCGTTTTCTCCCACATTTTTCCATTAGACCACGTCTGTTCTTATCAGACAGCTGAAGCTACTCCACCGACAGTGTAACTCTCTATTAAAGGCGAACGCAGACGTGATGATTATGTGCTTTAGAAATCTGTGCCAGGCTGAAGGATCCGTTCTCTCTGCCGGAGAGCCTCTCCTGCTCCAATCAGGGAGTGAGTGCGGCAATCAGAGGTTCTGCAGCCCATGCTGTGGCGTAGCACTCATAGCTAGCTAAGTTGTCTTGTGTTCTTTCCTGTTTGGACTCCAGTTTGAGAAGCCCTGCTGGTGTCTTACTGCCGTCAGGATCAAAACCCAACAAAACAAGGACCCCTGGAACCTCGGAAGAGCAAACAGTGGACTTGAAATGGCTTCCACTGCTGTTTCATGTGTCACGACCTGTCAGAAACCACATAATCCAGTCTTGTAAAGTAGATTTCTGCATGAATGGTTAATATGCAAGAAGAAATTGAGCGGTTTGGTGTGAAACGCTCTGTTCTAGACCCAGAACCGTTCCCAGTGGTGATGATGGGAACCAGACGTCCCCTTCTAAAAGCTCCTCACAGAAAGTTCCTACATGAACTGGTTCTGAATTCACTGCCTGATGACTGAGACGCTGTTTTATGAGAGTTTAGAGAACTTCAACTCCATTCATGGTGGAGGGAGACGTGCAGGGCGCTGTGCGTCAAAATAGTCCCCAAAGAAAACTGATTATTCCAGATTTTCCACTGTTTTCCATCATCAACATACCATATAAGCTCAGATGACTCGTGTAGGTTCTCTGGTGGTTCTGGATGGTAAATAAAATGTCTATATCTGTGTTGTAGTCATGGTGACGCCTGGTTCCCATCACCATCAGAAATTCACCACCGCGCACGTGAACTTGGAAATTCAGTGCTACTGGTGGTGGAATATTAAGCCCACACTGCTTAGCAGGCTAGTATGTGGTCTGGACGCAGTTTCCATGATGCTGACTGTTAGCTGCCGCAGGCCCACCCTCGGACCACCCAGATTACGGTCCTGCATTCAAGCTCTAACTAGTTTTAATCTCTCCAAACAGACTTTAGACGCACAGAGACTTTTATTTTGGAAAAAAAAAAAACAGACAAATATTACAAAACATATCATGACCAGGTCAGAAATAAAAGTGCTCAATAGAAAGTGTTGCTGACGCTGAGCCGGATTCAAATTACTCCACTGATTTACAAAGTATAACTGAAGAAAAGAAGGAAGGAAAAATAAATACATTGGACTGTATGTGGAAAATCTGCTCCTAAGCCGTTTCTCCGTCAGGGTCGCGGGGGGGTGCTGGAGCCTATCCCAGCGGTCATTGGACGGAAGGCAGGATACACCCTGGACAGGTTGCCAGTCCATCGCAGGGCAGACAGACAGACACCGACAGTCGCTCACACCCAGGGGCAATTTAGCATGTCCAATTAGCCTGACTGCATATCTTTGGACTGTGGGAGGAAACCAGAGAACCCGGAGGAAACCCACGCAGACACGGGGAGAACATGCAAACTCCACACAGAGAGGACCCCGGTCACCGGGCCGGGGAATCGAACCCAGGCCCTCCTCGCTGTGAGGCGACAGCACTACCCACCTGTGGGCTGGCCAGAAAATGCTGAGCAAAACACCAATGGACCACTAGATTTGGCATCAGCGGGCAGACAGTGGTCCACTGTCTATCAGGGTAAAACTTGAGAAAACTTCAGACGCCCAGCTCCATTCGGGGGTAAGAGGACAGGAGATTAAACATCTGAGATTTTTAACTCGGCTATTCATTTAGAAAATTCATCATGATTTGAAAGGAAACTGGTCCAGGCCTGTTAGCAAGCGTGGGGGTGGGGTGGGTTATGCGCGAGAGACTGGTGCGTCAAGCGGAAGTTTGAAAATCGTCCTCCTCAGAAAACTCCGGAACTGAATAATCCAGTGTAATTTCCCTCCATTTCCCTGACAGGAATGCGCTCAGTGACGAATCCATTACATTAATCAGAGCGGAAAGGTGCGCAGCGCGCTGGTTTTGGGAGCCTTTTGTCTGATTAATTCCGTATTGATCGGTATAGAAAGCTTTTATTTCGAGGTTGTAAAAGCTGTCACGCTCCTGTTCTCCCTGCGCGAATAACAAGCCCTTAGCCTCAGCGACTCGACACCCAAATCAATAGCGATCTCATATTTACTGTATTCAATTCATCACCCAGTGAAGTGGAACTGGAACCGCTTTGAGCACTTTCAGCTGACTTTGTAGAATCAGACACTGAGAACTAGTGACACACACACACATACACACACATGCACACACACTCACACACATACACACACATACATACACACACACACATATACATACACCCACACACACACACATACATACATGCATACATGCACACACACATACATACATACATACACGCGCACACACACACATGCACACTCATACATACACATACACACACGTATATACACAAATACACACATGCTCACACACACACACAGACTGTGTAGGTTGAATGCCAGTGTAATTCATCCTGTAATAAGCTATAATAATGCAATTATATGTAAACTAGTTATGTAAATTAATACAATAATATCAACAGACTCACACAGATACACGGCATTGTAGTATGCAAATCAAATGTTAATGTTATTCATTGCACACTTAATGATGCAGTAATGTCATTATATAATGATATTATTGAATTTTATGCGTGTGTGTGTGTATATATACATCTCACGGCTGTCGGAAGAAAATCTCATATCTCCATTTATTTATATATATATATATATATATATATATATATATATATATATATATATATATATATATTTGAAAAATGAGTTGATTGCACTAAGCTGCATATACATGTATATCCATACAATTTAAATATAAAATGAATGTATGTCACTCTTTACATCATGCACTTAAAATATGTAATTCCATTTAGTTATGTAGTGTAAATTGAATCTAAATATAATTCTTTTCAAAATCATGGAATTATAATGACGCTGTATAAATTGAATACATAGCAAAAACACACATACAAACATAATTAAAGTCTGCAATGAGCTGTAATAATTATTAGAAAGTTTGTTAATTATGTTATGCAAATTCTATGTATAAAGCAGATCAGTCATAAAACACAAGCCGAGCTGGAATGTAAATTAAACAGAAATATGTTTATGTAAATTGCCATTAATTAGGTAATTATCCAATTACACTTCAATATTTAGGCAGTGTAAACTGAGCGTGTCTCCTTGGTTCCTGTACCACCAGAGATGAGCCAAATCGTTAGGAAAACTCACATCTGAAGATTATCTTCTAACAATAGTGCATGTGAAGGTCTGGGATATGTTAGACCAGAGGGGTCTAATGTCCGGCTCAGGCACACCTGCTAAACCTGGCAATTAACAGATGAGAGTAATCAGGTGTGTTTGAGCAGGTAAGTCCTCAAACTGTGTTGGACGCTGGTCCTCCTGGACTGGAATTGTGCACTGCTGTGTTAGACGGAAAGTGAACAGTCGGTTCTTGCGGTCAACGTGTTGGATAAGGAGAGATGTGTGGACCTCAGTGACTTTGACTAGGACCCCAGTCATCTGGAACATCTCCAAAACGGAGAGGCCTGTGGACACTCAGCAGTAATGAGCACCTCCCGACAGTGGACGGAGGACGGACAAACCCACAATCTAGTCACAAGGTGTTGTGCGCCCAGGCTCATCAATATATGAGGGCGATGAAGGCAGTTCCATCTGGTCTGAATGGACAGTGGCACAGGAGTGTATAACAGCACACATTGCATCTCACCCTGCTGCCCATGGGGCCAAAGACAAGTCAGAATGCCCATGCTGTCCACTGTCCACCATCTAAAGGGCCTGCAGTGGACATATAGGCATCAGAATTGGACTTTGGAGCACCAAAAGAAGGTCACCTGATCTGATGAGTCCAGTTTTCTTTTACATCGGTAAAAGAAGGTGGACGGCTGGGTACGTGCACCGTTTATCTGGGCAAGTGATGGACCAGGATGCACTGTGGGAAGAAGACAAAGAAGCAGGTAGAGGAAGCGTGATGACCTGATCAATATTCTGGTCTGGACATTAACATAGACGTCAGGCTGACCAGGTAAAGCCCTTCGTGACGATGGTATCCCCTGTTGGCGGTGGCCTCTTTCAGCTGGTCACAGGAGGAGTGTATCATATCACATCTCACGCTGCTGTGTGTGGGGCCAAAGGCCAGTCAGAGTGCCCATGCTGTCCCCTCCACCGTTGAAAGACCCTGCAATGGACACATGGCCATCAGAACTGCACCTTGAAGTGATGGACGAAGATCGCCCGGTCCAATGTGTCCAGATTTCTTTTACATCAGGTGATGGACCAGGATGCACTGTGGGAAGAAAATAAGCCGGTAGAGTGAGCATGATGACCTGGTAGGTGTTCTGGTCTGGGCAGATAAGTCCTGTGTTCTTTAACATCAGGTGGATGGCAGGGTACATGTTGACCTTTTACCTGGGAAAGTGATGGGCCAGGATACACTGTGGGAAGAAGAAGAACCGGTAGATGGAGTGTGATGATCCGGTCGATGATCTTGTCTGACCATTCATGTGGACGTCTGTTTGACACAGTGTGACCTGCTTGAACATTGTTTGCAGACCAGGTACAGCCCTTCACGACGATGGTATCCCCTGATGGTGGTGGCATCTTTCAGACATTGTCCAGGAACGATTTGGGGAAAACGACAGAGTTCAAGGTGTTGCCTTGAGCTCCCAATTCCCCAGATCTCAATCTGATCAATGGATATTTTATATTTATTGTGAAATCTTATTCTCAGTTCATATTGCTCTTCTTGTGTTTTTGTTTTGCTGTATGATGTTGATCAGAGAAAGATGGGTTCCTGTTTTGAGTCCTGGTTCCTCTCAAAGTTTCTTCCGCTCTTGGGTAGTTTTTCCTTGCCAGTGCTGCCTTTGGTGTCGCACACTGGGGCTCGGAAACCTGAAGCTGCTTTGAGACGATGCCTGTTGTGATAAGCATGACATAAATAAACTTTGACTTCACTTGATCAAGCATTTGTGGGATGTACTGGAACAAGAGGCAGCGACTCACAAGACTTCAGGGATCTGCTGCTAATGTCCTGGTTCGAGATATTACAGAGCATCTTCAGAGGTCTTTCAGAGTCCATACTTCGGTGGGAGCTCCCTTAGCAGCCCATGGAGTATCAACAGCATATTTAGCAGGTGGTAACAATATTTTCACTCCTCGATGAATATAAAAGTCTTTGGGAAAACATGTCGAGCTGTTCGTAAACAAAGATGTTCAGAATCATGTCCATAACTGAGGGGGCAGGAAGATCTTGTTGGGCAGGCTAGGGCCCCTTGTGCCCCTTCTCGTCCCATTGGTCCCAGGCCTGTGGAAATGGGTTGAAAATATTATTAAGTTTGCTTGAAAAAGCCAATTTACTGTTCTTCACAATCTTCTTCTTATTTTTACTAATCTGTGCTCAAAATTTACAGTTTCTCCTCCTGAATTTTGATGTAGGCGACACTGAATTTAAGGTGCAGCTGCTTTTAAGGTAGAATTGCGCTTTGGTAGCATGGAATTTAAGACAGAACCTCATTAAAATCTGCACTGAGTTTGAGTTTGAAGTGGTACAGAAATTCAGGTGGAGCGCTCTTTAAGGTAGCACTAAACTTAAGGTGGCACAGAATTTAAGTTGGAATTGTATTTAGGGTAGCACTAAATCTAAGGTGGAACTGCAGTTGACCCAGCACTAAATTTAAGGTGACACAGAATTTAAGGTGTAACTCAATTTGAGGTAGCATGAAAATTAAGGTAGCACAGAATTTAAGGTGGAATTTTATTTAAGGTATCACTAAGCTTAAGGTGGAACTCTCTTTAAGGTGGCACTGAATTCAAGGTGGAATTTCAATCACAGTAGAACCTAGCAATATATTACTGTCCAGCTTGGACACTGCAGCTTAGCAACATTTTAACAATCACCAGACTTCCACCATTTTAATTTTTTAACATAATTGCCTGGCTTTTTCAAGCCAATTTAACGTTCGTTCACAAACCTTCCTTTTCTCATTATGTAATTAGATATTTGTGTAATTATGTTTGAATGTGTCTGTAATGTAATCTAATGTATAGGAAAACGACACTCCACATTCACAGTGATGCTGCTGATGCAGTGCTTTACTGTGACAGGAGAGTCGCACGCAGAGTGAAATACTAATGATGTCTACAGCTCAGACACACACATCTGTCATTAATATTCAGTCCTGTCTCCCCACAGAGCCTCTAAACAAATGTGTGCGCATGTCATGAGCATATGCGGCTGGAAACATATGAAATATTAAAGATGCGAATTGACACAAGTGTTTACGCTGAGAACCTTCCACTGACAATCCATCATTTGTACTGATTGTTTGTGTGTGTGTGTGTGTGTGTGTGTGTGTGTGTGTGTGTGTGTGTGTGTGTGTGTGTGTGTGTGTGTGTGTGTGTCTTGTTGTTGTGCTGGTAGAGGTGTGTATCTCCACATATGCAAAACCCCGGCCTTGTAATGTGTTGAATTTTAATGTGAGCTGTACGCGCCACCAGCTGTCCAAGACAAACCTCTCCACAGCGCACCTGTATACAGACACTCACTGGCCACTTTATCAGAAACACCTTATATTTCCACTCACTGGCCACTTTATCAGAAACACCTCGTGCTACCACTCACTGGCCACTTTATTAGAAACACCTCGTGCTACCACTCACTGGCCACTTTATTAGAAACACCTCGTGCTACCACTCACTGGCCACTTTATTAGAAACACCTCATGCTTTCTCTCACTGGCCACTTTATTAGAAACACCTCATGCTTCTTCTCACTGGCCACTTTATTAGAAACACCTCGTGCTACCACTCACTGGCCACTTTATTAGAAACACCTCGTGCTACCACTCACTGGCCACTTTATTAGAAACACCTCATGCTTTCTCTCACTGGCCACTTTATTAGAAACACCTCATGCTTCTTCTCACTGGCCACTTTATTAGAAACACCTCGTGCTTCTTCTCACTGGCCACTTTCTTAGAAACACCTCGTGCTTCCACTCACTGGCCACTTTATTAGAAACACCTCGTGCTACCACTCACTGGCCACTTTATTAGAAACACCTCATGCTTTCTCTCACTGGCCACTTTATTAGAAACACCTCATGCCTTCTCTCACTGGCCACTTTATTAGAAACACCTTGTGCTTCCTCTCACTGGCCACTTTATTAGAAAAACCTTGTGCTTCCTCTCATTGGCCACTTTATTAGGAACACCTTGTGCTTCCACTCACTGGCCACTTTATTAGAAAAACCTTGTGCTTCCACTCACTGGCCACTTTATTAGAAACACCTTATGCTTTCTCTCACTGGCCACTTTATTATAAACACCTTATATTTCCACTCACTGGCCACTTTATTAGAAACACCTTATATTTCCACTCACTGGCCACTTTATTAAAAACACCTCATGCTTCCTGTCATTGGCCACTTTATTAGAAACACCTTGTGCTTCTACTGTGGGGCACGGTATTCTCAAGTCACGTTATTCTCAAGGAGCATGAGCTAGCCTTCCCCCTCCTAGCACGAGTAGTGTCGTGTGATTGGGGGAGACCAAGCCAGTGGGTGGAAACACCTAGCTTGTTCTGCTGACCCTCCTTCCACCCAGTGCAGCTATGTCTATAAAACATCTGCCGCGTGTCAGAGACAGTGAGTGAACGCTGTGCCTCTTTATTCATCAGAGGCTGTTCTGTGAGTGGATTTGCCTCAGTCTGCTCTAAACTGCCCCAGGAGCCTCTGTGTGAGAGTGTGTGTGAGTGTGTGTGCACCCCCAGGGTGAGTGGTGAGTGTTCTTCAGGTTCTCTTTCTGTTCTACACTCCATTTCATCTGTTTAAGGGTTCAGACGGAGTGAGTGTGCTGTGATAAAGTGCTGCTCTCCTGCTGCGGAGGGTTGAAATTCCTCCATATCTCAAGGTTAGCCATGCAGGCTTTGGCAGGAAGGCCTTATTTTTCATGCCACCGGTGCATGTGGCCCATATATTACCCACCCAAACCTGCTCTAGCTGACCGGGGTGCACTCGGGGTGTGAAAATCCATCAGTGTACCAGTAACGCAGTGGCCTGAAGATTCAGCTGCAGCCGTTTTGGAATCTAATAAGCAGTTATAATCTGATATAATCTACTCCAGTAATGAACAGTAAACTGTCCCAGGTGACGCAATCTGAGCTCCCATCCTAATTAATACATTACATCAAATTAACATGGATATTCATTAATTGGAATCACTAAAAAAAGATGCATACATGCTTGAATACACAACAACTGTTTAAATAAATAAATAAATAACTGATGGAAATAAACTGTCTGTGTGGGCTGAGAGTCTCCAGCTGAAGAGCGGCGGTGGGTTTCAAGTCGAGTGTGTACAGAAGTATTTTATAACCCTGTGTTTGGTTAATAAAATATTTCCGAAGTTTTCGTTTCAGTGACCCTTTGAGACACTGTTCAGATTAAAGCAACTCAAATCAGTGCCGTAGCAGCAGTGAAGCGTCTGAGCACAGGCAGTGGATTATCAGGAGATTATTAGACGACAGCATTAAAATGTGTTTGTAATCTGCTGATTTCAGGTGTTTTTCACTGTATTTGGAGGCCAAATTCAGATCTGTAGATGTTTAATCTGAGAGGAACTGAACAGGAACAGGTTTAATCCCGACCATCAACATCCTCAACCATCTGACAGACACACTGACACCATCCTGGACCTGGAGATACACTGGATTAGGGTTTGGTTAAGATTAGGATTAGGTTTTGGGTTGAGGTTAAGGTTAGGATTAGGATTAGGGCCAAGATGAGGGTTAGGATTAGGTTTTGGGTTGAGGTTAAGGTTAGGATTAGGATCAGGGCCAGGATGAGGGTTAGGATTTGGTTTTGGGTTGAGGTTAAGGTTAGGATTAGGATCAGGGCCAGGATGAGGGTTAGGATTAAGTTCTGGGTAAGGGTTTGGGTTAGGTTATGGGCTCAGTTGAGGGTTATGAATCGGGCCAAAGTGAGGATTAGGATTAGATTTTGGGTTGAGGTTAGGGTTAGGATTAGGTTTTAGGTTGAGGTTAAGGTTAGGGTTAGGTTTTGGGTAGAGGTTGAGGTTAGAGGTAGGTTTGGGGTCAGGGAGAGGGTATGGATTAGGTTCAGGAGAGGGCTATGATTAGGGTCAAGGTGACAGTTAGGATTAGATTTTGGGTTGAGGTTAAATTTATGGTTAGGATTAGGTTTTGGGTTGAGGTTAAATTTAGGGTTAGGATTAGGTTTTGGGTTGAGGTTAAATTTAGGGTTAGGATTAGGTTTTGGGTTGAGGTTAAGTTTAGGGTTAGGATTAGGTTTTGGGTTGAGGTTTTAAGTTTAGGGTTAGAATTATGTTGTGGGTTGAGGTTAAGGTTAGGATTAGGGGTAGGTTTAGGGTCAGGGAGAGGGTATGGATTAGGTTCTAGGTTGAGGTTAGGATTAGGGCCAGGTTTAGAGTTAGGTTTTGCTTGATGGAAGTGACTTAAGTCTACTTCATGTAACATTAACAAAACATCTACTTAATGTAAGTAATGTATCAACAGTACATCTTCAAAGTATTTACCTCAAAGTATTCAGGTGCTTCCTTCAATACTGCTACTTCACTGATCTGTTGATGCGTTACTGATACTCTTAAGAGTTTATTCATCTTCAAGGACCACTCAAATAAAGTTACCTCAATTTCTGATTAAAACCGTTAACAAAATACATCAAGCATACAAAATTCAAAAGTAAAATGGCGATTAGAATGACGATTAATTTCTTACTGTTTTGTCATGATGGCATGTCGTTTATTTTGGATATGTTTCTCAAGAAATAAAACACAGTCTTAGAGATATCATTGATATGAGACTGAGATGGTACATTAGCATGCAGTGTTACTCCAAGGTTGCACTGAGAAACCATTAAGCTCAAAAATAAAATCTACAGCTTTTATGTAGAATAGTGAGGGCCCTGAAACGGAACCTTGTGGGACACCACATTGCACTCTTTTATGTTCAGAGCGCTCTCCATTTGCACTAACATATGAGTTGAGGTCTAATAAGTAAGACCTCAACCAGGCAGGGCCTTGTCTTCCAAAACAAACTGTGTTTTCTTGCCTGTCCATTAAAATATCACGGTCAACTGTATGAAAAACTGCACTCTGAGCCATCAGCAGCAGAAGACAGAATTTTCAGCAATCTGAGGCAACTAGTAAATCATTGACCACCCTTACCAGGGCCGACTTTGTGATAGACTAAAAGATACATGCTCTTTCTGCTTACTTAAAAAAATAATACAGCTCTTGGGCAAAAATGTTCTCCAAAATGAAAGACAGAAAAGAAGTTTTGGAAATGGAAGGACAGATCATTTGGATCAAGGTGCAGTTTCTTATGTAATGTCTTGACAACAGGTAACTAAAAGAAATCAGGGCCCATATACTGTTATGTATTTTACCTCAAAGTACCTCAATATTGAATTTTAAAGATACAGGGGGTCCTCGGGTTACGATGTTGATCCGTTCCTACGTCGCGTCGTAAACAGATTTTCGGTGTAAGTTGGAACATACGTACATACTGTACGTAAATACTGTAAGCACTTATCTTATCCTAACACCTATCCTAACACAGTACCCTGCATAATTATCAAAAAACACATTTAGGAAATATAAAATACGTTTAATAATGAAATGAAACTATCTTTATCTTTTATAATCATAGCGACAGTCGAACGACTCAGTGCAAGTGACCGGCCAGTGTTTGTCACTGTTTCCCCCTTATCGGATCGCTTAACAATATCTAATTTCACTTCCGTGGTGATGGTCTTCCTCTTCTTCGATGCACTGCCATCAGAAGAGTCTGCCTTACACTTGGGAGCGTACAATGCGACTGGGGTGACGCCGTCTTCCTCGGTCCACAGCTGCGTCACGGCGTATTCTTCTGCCGCGCACACCGGCTAGTTCCCGCACACGAAGTTTGCGTTTACGACGTTTACGACGTTTACAACGCAAAACCACTTGAGTCGAAACAAGGCTTTATATAGTATATGGGAGATGTGTCGTAACCACGAAACATCGTAACTCGGGACTGATATAATCCGAGGACCTCCTGTACAGCTCAGTGCTAGTAAAGAGCAATTCCTTTTTTTTTAAAGATAGTATGCACTGTTCTCTTTTTCAATATCTGAAATGTTCTGACCATAACATTTTTACTCATAAGCTTACAGAGTGTGAATTTAATTCACTCACTCTAATCTGAGTCAAATCTGGATTGTCTGCGGTGCAAGTCCAAGTCGAGTCTCAAGTCTCTGATATGCAAGTCTGAGTTGAGTCTTGAGTGTCTGGAGTGCCAGTCTGAGTCAGGTGTTGAGTCTCTGAGGTACGAGTCTGAGTCAAGTCTCTGGGATATGAGTCTCAGTGGAGTCTCTGAAGTGCAAGTCTGAGTCGAGTCTCGAATCCCTGGTGTGCCAATCCAAGTCAAGTCTGAGATGCAAGAGTTGAGTCTGGAGTCTCTAGAGTCTGACTTGTGAGTCTGAGTTGAGTCTTGAGTGTCTGGACTGCCAGTCAGAGTTGAGTCTTGAGTCTCTGAGGTATGTGTCCAAGTTGAGTCTGGAGTCTCTGAGGTTCAAGTCTGAGTCAAGTCTCAAGTCTCTGGGATGTGAGTCTCAGTCGAGTCTCGAATCTCTGGAGTGCCAGTCCAAGTCAAGTCTCAGAGATGCAAGTCTGAGTTGAGTCTGGAGTGTCTAAGGTGCAAGCCTGAGTTTAGTCTTGAGTCTCTAGAGTCTGACTTGTGAGTCTGAGTCAAGTGTCTATTCTCTGAGGCACGAAAACGAGTTGAGTCTTGAGTCTCTGTTCAAGTCTTGGGTTTCTGAGGTTCAGATCAAGAATCTCTGAGGAGCAAGTCCGAGTCAAATCTTGCATTTTCTGCCATACAAATCTAAGTCTTGTTATATTTTTCTGCGATATCTATTTGCAAAATTAATCATTTTTCCTGACATTTTTGACCTGTGCTTTTATTCCCCTGATTAGCAGAGTCAATTAAAACCTTTCTACACTTTACAAGCTTTCTGGTTTGTGTTACCTGAAAAACATGTTGACCACAAGCCTGACAAAAACAAGCTGGCCTTCAGCCTAAACCACCTCACCTGAGTCCTGAACAGTAACAGCAAGGTTATCCTGGAGTTTTGTAACAAAGAGCTTTCTGCTAAATTCATAATAGTGACTGAACAAGAGTTGATGTCTAGTGACCAAAGCACATAAGTCCATTCAATCAGACCAGTCAGGGCAATATAGGTCAATAGCAGTTCTTTTTATTTAATCAGTCCAGAGCGTAATTGGCAGCAATGTTTTCTTACTTATTTTATTACTTTATATTTTTCTAAGTATTATTTTTTTGTGACAGTCAGTTTTGTATAACACCAGCCCAGCTGAAACTGCAGCAGTATGGCAGTATGTATTCACTGAATTAAATTGAGCCATTTGTCTCTGTGTTTTTCACACTGAAATTACACCTCTGCATTTAACCCATCTGTACAGTGAAACACCCACATACATGCACACTAATGAACACACACTAGAGGGCAGTGAGCACACTTGCCCGGAGCAGTGGGCAGCCCTATCCATGGCACCCGGGGAGCAGTTGGGGGTTAGGTGCCTTGCTCATAGACTGTCAGCCAAGGGGATCTAACCGATGACAGGGCTGGTTGCCTAACCTCCAGCCCACGACTGCCCCCTTCATATCTTCTGTAACACAGGCAGAGATTTCATAAGTCATTTTATGCAAGTTTGAGTCTCTGAGGTTCGAGTCTGAGTCGAGTCTCAAGTCTCTGAGGACCAAGTCCAATTTGAGCCTCGAGTCTCTGAGGTGTGAGTCTGAGGGCAGTTTCAAGTTTCTGGAGCAAGACTCTGAGTCAAGCCTCAAGCCTGAAACAAGTCTGGAGTCTTTGAGGTGCGAGTCAGAGTTGAGTCTCAAGTTTCTGGGGTGTGAGTCCTATTCAAGTTGTGAATCTCTGAGGTGCAAGTCTAAATCTAGTCTTGAGTCTCTGAGGTGCAAGGCCAAGTCAACTCTTGAGTGAATTGTTAGTCTGAATTGAGTCTTGAGTCTCTGGGGTGCGAGTCTGATTCAAGTCTCGAATCTTTGGGGTGCGAGGCCAAGTCAGGTCTCCAGGCTGTGAGTTATGTGTTTGAATCAAGTCTCAGTTCTCTGAAGAGTGAAAACAAGTTGAGAAAAATGGGTTTCTGAGGTCCAGGTCGAGTCTTGAGTCTCTGAGATTTGAGTCAGAGTCAAGTCTTGCATTTCTGAGGCACAAATCCGAGTCAGCTCTTATACATTTTTCTGTAATGCTAATCTTGGTGGCTCCAGTCCCAATTTGTACTTTTTACACGTTTATGTATTGGTTTTGGCGAATATGTTCTTCAAAAATATCAGATATCACCATAAAGCCACGGTTCCCATATTGTTGTTTTTTCCGACTTGTTTTAGGTTAGGAATACTGATGTTGAATATAGCTGCCCACTTAACCTGCCCACCTCAGGATGTTATCCTGGAATGGGTTCAGTGGCTCAAGGATCCCTGTATTGTGGACAAACTGGAGCTTATTCAAACATCTACCTGAACACCCAGCCTGTAGGGCAGTGCAGCAGTCCAGCCTGGAGATGATGACGGCATGGACTAGTCTGTCTGAATTGAGTGGAGAGAAAGAACATGCCGGGCCGTGATCAGCAACCCTGCTCAGGGACCCCCAGACAGCCCACTGTTTTGCCAGGTTCTAGCAGGTAGTCGATGTTTTAAAGGCTTTTTTCAGAGCTGTTGGGAACTGAAATATGTGAATAGTCTAGGGGTCCCTGAGGATTCCGTTCTGGCTTCAGTTGTCTGGTCTTTCTAAGGAAGTCTGTTGAATAATGCATGCTAGTATGTCATTGGAAGTCAAGCCTATCCTACATGGAGCTGTGTGGTGTGAAAAATGTGAGATCTGTTGCGAATTGAAGAGAAAATGCTGCATTAACCTCTAGTGGTACCTGTTGTGATGTTGCTCCAGGCAAATGGACAAAGGCATCTTAACATCCTGGAGTGTCCAGCATCTTGCCTCCAGGCCAGAAGCAACACCGCTGTGCCTACAGATACAGCGAGTAGATGGGCCACTTCTTGTGTCTTGAGTTTCTGGGGTGAGAGTCCCCAACAATCAGGGGCTCTGAGCAACATCAAAATAACCCCACACACCCTCACTTTGTACGCAAAGTAGAAGCTTGTGCCCCCTAGTGGACCCAATGTGTATTGCTTCTCCATTCATTGCGTAGGTGGTTATTAGGCTCATGAATAAAAGCGTGTGGACCCAAAGTGTATTGCATCATTATTCCTTGCATTGGTGATTCTTTGGCTTATGCATAAAAGCTTATGCCCCCTCGTGGACCAAAGGTGTGTTGCATTTATATAACTTATGTTGGTGACTCTCTTGCTTTTGCTTAAAAGCTTGTGTCCTCTAGTGCAACCAGAGTGTATTATATTTCTGATTCTTATGTAGGTGACTCTTGTGCCTTTGAGTAGAAGCTGGTGCCCCCTAGTGGACCCAAAGTGTATTGTGACATTGTTGCTTATGTAAATGACTCTCTTGCTTATGAGTAGAATCTTGTACCTACTAGTGGACCCAAAGTATATTGCATTTCCGTTCCTTATGTGTGTGACTCTTTGGCTTTTCTGCAGAAGTTTGTATCCTCTAGTGGGTCCACTTTGCTTCTTATTTCGCCAACAGTGCTGTTTTAGTCACATTATAGAGAATGACTAGTTTTCTACTTTTCTAAGTACTCTCTCTTGTTTTTTTCCTCAACAGCTCTTCCGCAGCCCCAGCGGGTCAAAAAGTGCGGGCGGATCTCTCTGATCACAGCGGTGGTTGTTATTCACAGTTTATGAATTTTGATAAAGTATGATTCGGGGCTTCTCAGCGCTGTTCTGCTAGTTCCCGCTGAAATGGCGCCAAACCACTCGAGAGAGACTTCTCTGTATTTATAGACTCTTGGGCACCAGGGACACCTACAGCCTACACAGACAGAGAAAAACACAGAGAGTAGTTTGTTCGCATATGCAGCGTGTCAACATTCAGCGTGCCAGACTCCTCTTATGCGTCCAACTGTTGCGTGATGATTGTTTCTCAATTAGCTGTGTTTAAATGCGTTTTAATGAAAAGAGCAGGCAATTTGTTTACAAGGAAAGACGAGCATTAAAACAGCTGTGTGTGTGTGTAGTGTGTGTGTGAGAGAGAGAGTGTATTGTGTGTGTGTGTGTGTGTGTGTGTGTGTGTGTGTGTGTGTGTGTGTGTGAGAGAGAGAGTGTATTGTGTGTGTGTGTGTGTGTGTGTGTGTGAGAGAGAGAGAGAGAGTATATTGTGTGTGTGTGTGTGTGTGAGTGTGTGAGAATATGTCGGTTGTGTGAGTGTGTAGGAAGATTGAGAAGGAAGAGAAAAGAAAGAGACAAGAAGAACGGGAGGAAGAGACTAAAAGAGGATAAAAAGAAAAAAGAGAATGGGGAAAAAGGAGAAGAGGGAGTGAAAGAGAAAAGGAGAAATGAGAGAGAGAAGAGAGAGAGAGAGAAGAAAGAGAGAAACAGAAAGGGAGAGAAACAGAGAAGAAAGAGAGAGAAACAGAGAGAGAGAAGAAAGAAAGAGAAACAGAGAAGAGAGAGAGAGAAAGAGAAACAGAGAAGAGAGAGAGAAACAGAAAGAGAAGAGAGAAACAGAGAGAGAGAAGAGAGAGAAACAGAGAGAGAGAGAAACAGAAAGAAGAAAGAGAGAGAAACAGAGAGAATGTGGTTGGCATGGCGCTCAGTGGAGCAGCAGCACAGCATTTATCTCTGCTGCACAGACGCTCAGCAAAGAGCTGTGCCAATCGGGGGGGGTGAAATACCATCAGCTACAACTCATACAAACACACACATACACACACAAACACATACACACATACATACACACACAAAAACACACATACACACATACACATGCACGCATACACATAAGCAAATACACATACACACAAACACATACAAACACACACACATACACACAAACACATACACACAAACACACACACATACACACACACACACACACACACACACACACATACATACACATACACACACAAAAACACACATACACACACACACACACACACACACATACATACACATACACACACACAAACACATACACACATACACACAAACACACACATACACACACATACACACAAACACATACACACAAACACACACACAAAAACACACATACATACACATACACACACAAAAACACACATACACACACATACACATGCACGCATACACATAAGCAAATACACATACACACACAAACACACACAAACACATACACACATACACACAAACACATGTACACAAACACACACATACACACACATACACACAAACACATACACACACAAACACATACACACAGACAAACACATACAATATCGGTTTATATCACAATACCTACATTTAGAGTCGGTTATTCATTCAGCCTAATGAGAAACTGTAGAACAGACTCGGTTTATATCACAATACCTACATTTAGAGTCGGTTATTCATTCAGCCTAATGAGAAACTGTAGAACAGACTCGGTTTATATCACAATACCTACATTTAGAGTCGGTTATTCATTCAGCCTAATGAGAAACTGTAGAACAGACTCGGTTTATATCACAATACCTACATTTAGAGTCGGTTATTCATTCAGCCTAACGAGAAACTGTAGAATAGACTCGGTTTATATCACAATACCTACATTTAGAGTCGGTTATTCATTCAGCCTAACGAGAAACTGTAGAATGGACTCGGTTTATATCACAATACCTACATTTAGAGTCGGTTATTCATTCAGCCTAACGAGAAACTGTAGAATAGACTCGGTTTATATCACAATACCTACATTTAGAGTCGGTTATTCATTCAGCCTAATGAGAAACTGTAGAACGGACTCGGTTTATATCACAATACCTACATTTAGAGCCGGTTATTCATTCAGCCTAACGAGAAACTGTAGAATGGACTCGGTTTATATCACAATACCTACATTTAGAGTCGGTTATTCATTCAGCCTAACGAGAAACTGTAGAATAGACTCGGTTTATATCATTATTCTTGTCTGGCTGCTGTCTGTTCAGCCTTTATTTTGTTTATCTGCTTTGTAACTCTTCAGCCTCCATGTTTCAGATAAAAGCCTTATTATGCTGGAGCCTCGTCCTAATCGGCCACTGACGGGTCGACTCTGTGAAAAATGACAATCCAAGCGGCTCAAAATGCATTTTCAGAATCATTTTGCCACAGAATGAGCGCATATGTAACCGCAGACTGGACACGTGCTTTCACTTCTGTTTATATATTAAAAACGTGTAGCATCGGGTTTTCTTTATTATTGTGAATTTAAATGTCATTTTAGTGTGCAAATATGAATATAACTGACCATTTAATTATTATTACCTTTATTTTATAACTACATAAAGCAAAACACACACACTGCAATGAATGGTGTTGTGTTTTACTTCTGTAGACTGAATGGTGGGGCTAAACTGATGTAGACAGAATGGGTGGAGCTAAACTGCTGTAGACTGAATTGTGGAGCTAAACTGCTGTAGACTGAATGGGTGGAGCTAAACTGCTGTAGACTGAATGGGTGGAGCTAAACTTCTGTAGACTGAATGGTGGGGCTAAACTGATGTAGACAGAATGGGTGGAGCTAAACTGCTGTAGACTGAATTGTGGAGCTAAACTGCTGTAGACTGAATGGGTGGAGCTAAACTGCTGTAGACTGAATGGTGTGGCTAAACTGCTGTAGCTGAATGGTGGAGCTAAACCGCTGTAGATTGAATGGTGGGGCTAAACTGCTGTAGACTGAATGGTGGGGCTACACTGCTGTAGACTGAATGGTGGGGCTAAACTGCTGTAGACTGAATGGTGGAGCTAAACCGCTGTAGACTGAATGGGTGGAACTTAACTCAAATGTAAATGTAAATATATAAATGTTTTCAAGATTGTGACACCTCCGTTTAAAACAGCCTGGTTCTTCTAAATAAAGCGCTTATTTAGGCCTGGATGTCTTAACTTGCGCCCTAGATCATGTTTAGTTTATTTTTTGTTGACGGAGTGAGACGCTCATTTCTCCTGACAGTTGCAGCGTTTCTGTTTTTTCCCTTTCTTTTCTTGTCCGTGTTTGAAGGTGTGGCAGCCGTCTTTTGTTTTCCCATCAGGGGTCTGGAGCTTGTTGGCTTCTTTTTGTCTAAGTGAGCTCTCGCCAGGAAATTACAACACGTACACGCGCACACAGACGACTGTCCTCTGTAATTATGCAGCAAAGACAAAAGCAGTATGTGTTCATCTTCCAGGAGAGAGGGAAAAAAACTTTGTGTTTGACTGAAAATTGTGACTTCCCGCCGTGCCACGTTGGAAATGCAAACAAGGCGGATGTCAAAAACATGTAATTTGCTTGGAAGAACAAACCCGGCGTGATTTGCAAACATTTTCGGGTTTTGGCTGCTGTGTTGAAAGATTCCAATCAAACACCTAAAGGCTGACCAGAGGCCAGCTGGGTGTGCGCATGCGTCCTCCTGCTCTGGTGCCTCCTGCCACCCAACGCTGTAATTACATGCCACGTTTTGATGAGTGAACGTTTTAATTCTCTGTAATTGCTTTGTTTCGTTTGAGTTGCTGACAGTGTTACACACCCGCTCAGCGATGGTCGCTGTTGTTTTACTGACAGCTGGAGCCAGTCTTTGCTTGCTGTCTTTGATTTTAAAATGTCCTGGTCACAAGTACATGAAGCGAGATTTAAGGCTCCATTTCAAGCGTTAGATTCACTTCATTGTTCACAGAAGCAGAAAACTTCATCGGTGAATCGCAGCCTCTACGTCTTGGTGGCTACAGTAGTTTGTGCTTACAGTGGTCAATGTCTACAGCAGAGGTTACTGAGGCACATCATGGTTACAGTAGTTAAAAGTAACAACAATTTGTGTTTGTAGTGTCTTTGAAGATTGATATCAGGGTAATCAGGCCTGTAGTCTTGTTTGCAATAATTTGTGGTTACAGTAAAAGTAAACTCATAATTGGGAAGCTCTGCCATCCTAACCTGAGGCCAAATCACTTTAGGCCCAACACAACCTAGTCCTGTTTCTCCAACGATGAACTCGACCCCAAACCCCACACCCAACACCAGCCTAACCTCTCCACAAGCCCAAAAGCCCAGTCCACCTCCATCCCACACTAAACTGCATCCCCATCTTCAATCCCAAACACAACACGAATGCCAACCTTAATCTTACCACCAACCTTAAACCTACCACAATTCCTAACTGAACCCAAATCCAGTCCCAACCTATGCTTTAAAACCCCACGCCTACTCAACTTCATCACGAATTCCAATCCGAATCCCAATTTAACACTCTCAACCACGTCCCCCAAACCTCGACCCAATCTCAAGACTAGATCCAAATCCAGTCCCAACCTATGCTTTAAAACCCCACACCTACTCAACTTCATCACCAATTCCAATCCGAATCCCAATTTAACACACTCAACCGCGTCCCCCAAACCTCAACCCAATCTCAAGACTAGACCCAAATCCATTCCCAGCCTATGCTTTAAAACCCTACGCCTACTCAACTTCATCACCAGCTCCAATCCAAATCCCAATTTAACATAAACTCAACCACATCCCCCAAACCTCAACCCAATCTCTAGCCCAACCCCAAACCAAACTCAATCCAAATCCTGTCCCGACCTAAACTTTAAAACTCTACCCACAAACGCCCCTCCATCACCAACTCCAATCCAAACCCCAAGTTAACACCAACATAGTTCCACCAGCATCCTCAATTCCAATCACAACTTCAACTTCAACCCCAACATGAGCTTCACCTTTAACTCCAAACTGAATCTCGACCTCAGTGTCTCTTAATAGTTTCAAGTTTACAGGTCATTAAATGTTTTAGCAGTCATAAATCAAAGTGACCAAGTTGCAGTTTAATTTTGAGTGGCAACCTCATCAACCTCAATCCCAAACCCAAATTAAACCCCAAGAGCAACCTCAACCCTAAATCTCAAACCAATCTCAGTCCCAAACTCAACCCTAAATCTCAAACCAATCTCAATCCCAAACTAAACCCCAAGAGCAACCTCAACCCTAAACCTCAACTCAATCTAAATCACAAACTCACAATCAACTCCAAGATCAACCTCAACTGTAAATCTCAACCCAATCTCAATCCCAAACTCAACCATAACCCAATCTCAATTCCAAACTCAACCCCAAGATTAACTTCAAACCTAAACCTCAACCCAATTTAAATCCCAAACCCAAACTCAACCCCAAGAGCAACTTCAACCCTAAATCTCAAACCAATCTCAGTCCCAAACTCAACCCCAAGAGCAACCTCAACCCTAAATCTCAAACCAATCTCAATCCCAAACCCAAACTCAACCCTAATCCCAATATCAACCTCAGTCAACACCCAAATGTCAACCTCAAACTTCAACTCAATATTAATCCCAACCTTCAAACCCCAAATTCAACCTCATCAACCTCAACTCCAAATCTCAACCCAACCTCAATCCCAAACCCAACCTCAATCCCAATGTCAACCTAAAGCCTAACCCTCAACCCAATCTCAGTCCCAAACTCCAACGCAACCCCAACACCAATATCAACCTTAAAGTCAACCCTCAATCTCAACCTCAACTCCAACCTCAACCTCAATCCCAAATAAATCCAAACTCAACTCCTAATCTCAATTTCCAAACTCAATCTCTAACCTCAACCTCAGCTCCCGAACTCAACCCCCAACGTCAACCTCAATGTCAACCTCACACCTCAACCTCAAACCTCAACTCATTATCAATCCCAAACCTTAACCTAAATCTGAAACCCCAACCTCAACTTCAACCAACCCAGCCCCAAACCCCAATCCAACATCTAATCACTTTCTCCCCAACACCATCACTTAACAGGAAATTCCCTAAACCTACCTGAAGCTACACAGCACCTATCTACCCCTCTGGGGGAAGAAGCAGATTAGAGTTCTTATCTTTTCCTCTGAGAGGCCAGGATCCTGATTAACTCGTACGCCATGAGGGCAGAATCCGCCGTAGATAAACCCTGTGTCCCACCTGTGGAGTGATTAGCAGAAGTGTGTTCGCTGGCAGGAGAACGAGAAGCTAAACTGCAGGCGGTGTGTGTTTGTGCTGTATCTGTGTCACAGCAGTGGAGTTATGTAATGGGCTTTCTCCAAGTGCCACGTCTCTCTCTCTCTCTCTCTCTCTCTCTCTCTCTCTCTCTCTCTCTCTCTCTCTCTCTCTCTCTCTCTCTCTCTCGCTCTCTCTCTCTCTCGCTCTCTCTCTCGCTGCTGGCCATCTTATGTCCCCCTGTTTGGCTGCTCATAAAGAGATTCCTTTATGCAGAACAGGGGAGGAGTGTACTTTGATCCCCCTCCATTCCTCTGTCCCACTTCTCTTTCATCTTCTCTCTCTCTCGCTCGCTCTCTCCCTCTCGCTCTCTCTCTCTCTTTTCCAGACTGTTCCGCTGTCTCGGTCCAGCGGGACTGAGTACTGAAATGCCAAACAGCAGAAGGGGTTATTTCCTGCAGTGATAAGAAGACGAAGGCTGCCCCGGGGTTTTGGGGCGGGAGATGGGGGGGGTTTACTGAGCCAAGTCCAGATAGAGAGAGAGAATGAAAGAGGAGGAGGAGAGACAGAAAGAGAGAAGACCCGCCATTCGTTCCTCTTCATAACACTGGAAAATATGATACCCCGGCGAGTGAAAGCATCTTCAGTGTGTGCTGGATATGTTAATATTATTATGCTTTATATAAGAAATACTCTAGATATGCAGTAATATTAACGCGTATTATGATAAGTGTTTTAGTCGTATTACAAACAGCGAACATCAGCGAAATCATCAAATCTGCTCTTATTTCATTGTAAGACTGCTGTAAGAATATTATAAGATTGTTTCACTTTTAACTTGTCTTAATACTTTTATTTTCACACTTTTTCAAACATTATGTTTTGGAAAAAGCTAAACAACCTGTATTATTTGTGGAAAACGCCAAAAAAAGCAGAATTATTTGCATTATCTTTAAATTGGTGTAAAAGTAGAGGAGGCAGTGGATAGAGCAAGATGGAGGCAGATGTGGCGACCCCTAAAGGGAGCAGCCGAAAGAAGAAGAAGAAGAAGAAGAAGAAGAAGAATTTGCATTATCTTTAAAAAAAATCATTTGTTTTTGTAAAATTTCTGGGAAAAGTAGAATTCTCTGCTTTGTTTCCTGAAAAATAGCTCAAATAATGGCGCACTTTTTTTATTGAGAAGCTAAATGATCTGCTTTATTTAAAAAGTTATTTACGCAATTTCCTGATTTCTTGTGTTTAACAGTCCACATTATTTCTTGTAAAAAGGCTCAATTATCCGCCACTGCAGTAAGATCACTTCACTTAAAACGAGTGAAATGTGCTGGAGATGTTCTTACAGCAGCCTCATGATGAGAAATATTTAGATATATTTAGTTGCTAAGAGACCGTTTTTCCAGCGTAGGGCTTGTGATTCTGCATGTGTCTAAACGTGTGCCATGTTAGCCTTGGGTTTGTGATGCTAACCGTGAGCCGAGACGTGGCCTTTGCTTATTTTTGTTTACGTAAGTATTTATTTATTTATTTATTTATTTATTTACTAATGCTTTATTTAAGTGGAGAGGGCCTCGGCTCGTTTCCGGCAAGGAGCTCCGTGAGCCGACAGCCGGACGGCGGAGTTACAGCAAAATAATTAACGCCGGCTTCACGTGAGACGCAAAATACTAGCACGAAGTGAGACGGCGCGGACGATTCGGACGCCAGCGAAATGGAAACGCTTGCATCATGTCTGCGGTGCGCTGGCTGTCAGTGGGCTAGCGCCGGCTGCTGCCAGGGCCGCAGGCTGCTTCATTAGTGATCTGAGCACGCTCAGAGACACTATCTGCCTCTTCACTATTAATTTAGCATCTGTGCAGGACTAGCGGGCGCTAACTGACAGTAGCAGATAATCCCACAGACGCTCTCTGATGGCCCGTCACTCCCAGCCAGGCATGAATGCAACGGCTAGCTGCGCGTGCCAAGCGTGGAGGTGATTAGGGAGCAGAGGGTGGTTGGGGTGGGGGGCTTGTGAGCAAGCCTTTGGATGCTGGCTGTGTTTCTGACCTGAGCCCACAGTGATCAAAAGAGCACGGCTAGAATGGAAGAACAAGGATCCGGTCCCTGTGTGCGTGTTAGCCTGTTCTTTCAGGCAGGAAATGCAAAAAATCAGTGACAAATTAATTAATCCTTGGGCCTCTGGCCGGAAAATCCCTCCAGCATCTGAGATCCATGCTTTCCTCGCCTGCGTATATCATCATCATCATACCATCATACCATCCTGCACTCAAAAAAGTGATTAACCTCTCTGTCCAGCTTATCGTGGTGTGTTTGTGTGCGCGATGGAGAAAGTGCACAGGGTTTTATGGTGTTTGTGTACTGTGTTGCATTGTTTGTGTGTTTGTTTGGGTGTTTCTACACTGGCTTTACTGCTGTATCGGCCAAGATCTCAATCAGGAGTGACTTGCCCCGTTTGAGTGATGTTTGAGCGTTGAGGCCGCCTGAGCCGACTTCTAGAGCGATGCTGTGAGGCTTTACATGAGATGACATAAACAGGTCTGTGCAAAATACCAGCAGGATCAGGAGGCTTGTAACATGCCTGTGGACAGCCTGGGCCGGCTATTTGAGTGATGCCACATCACAGCTGCGCGGCTGCCTGGGCCGGCTGGCTGAACTGACAGCTTGGGCGGTGGTACAGTGCAGCTATGAGGCTTCCTGGACTGGCCAGTTTAGTGATGCTACAGTGCAGCTACGTGGCTTCCTGGACTGGCCAGTTGAGTGATGCTACAGGGCAGCTACGAGGCTTCCTGGACTGGCCAGTTGAGTGATGCTACAGGGCAGCTACAAGGCTTCCTGGACTGGCCAGTTGAGTGATGCTACAGGGCAGCTACGAGGCTTCCTGGACTGGCCAGTTGAGTGATGCTACAGTGCAGGTATGAGGCTTCCTGGACTGGCCACCTGAGTGATGCTACAGGGCAGCTACGAGGCTTCCTGGACTGGCCAGTTGAGTGATGTTACTGGGCAGCTACAAGGCTTCCTGGACTGGCCAGTTGACTGATGCTACAGGGCAGCTATGAGGCTTCCTGGACTGGCCAGTTCAGTGATGCTACAGTGCAGCTACGAGGCTTTCTGGACTGGCCAGTTGAGTGATGCTGTACAGTGCAGCTACGAGGCTTCCTTGACTGGCCAGTTGAGTGATGCTACAGGGCAGCTACAAGGCTTCCTGGACTGGCCACTTGAGTGATGCTACAGTGCAGGTATGAGGCTTCCTGGACTGGCCACCTGAGTGATGCTACAGTGCAGGTATGAGGCTTCTTGGACTGGCCACCTGAGTGATGCTACAGTGCAGGTATGAGGCTTCCTGGACTGGTCACCTGAGTGATGCTACAGTGCAGGTATGAGGCTTCCTCGACTGGCCACCTGAGTGATGCTACAGTGCAGGTATGAGGCTTCCTGGACTGGCCGGTTGACTGATGCTACAGGGCAGCTACGAGGCTTCCTGGACTGGCCAGTTGAGTGATGCTACAGTGCAGCTACGAGGCTTTCTGGACTGGCCAGTTGAGTGATGCTACAGTGCAGCTACGAGGCTTCCTGGACTGGCCAGTTGAGTGATGCTACAGGGTAGCTACAAGGCTTCCTGGACTGGCCAGTTGAGTGACGCTACAGGGCAGCTACGAGGCTTCCTGGACTGGCCAGTTGAGTGATGCTACAGGGCAGCTACGAGGCTTCCTGGACTGGCCACTTGAGTGATGCTACAGTGCAGGTATGAGGCTTCCTGGACTGGCCACCTGAGTGATGCTACAGTGCAGGTATGAGGCTTCCTGGACTGGCCACCTGAGTGATGCTACAGGGCAGCTACGAGGCTTCCTGGACTGGCCAGTTGAGCGAAGCTACACCACAGTGATGAGTTTGAGAATTGAGATTTTTGAATATTTGCTTTTTCTCACTATAAACTTATCTTTTGTTGTTGTTAGCATTGTAGCTTTTAGCATGTTAAGTGGCAAGTTACCAAAGTAAATTCAGTTAGCAGCGGCTTCGCTCAGTAAGGGTCGTCGCTGACATTGGGTAGGAGTTGACGGGGCCAAGTGGACAGCAGTGTGTAAAAATGGGTATTGCAGAAATTTCTTGGGTCTTTAATAAATGAGTTTTCCTTGTTAACCTACATTTTTTGGCAGCTTTGCTCCTGGTGCCTGAAGCCTAGCTAATGCAGTCTCCTGAACAACAATAACTGACCAGAGCCCGGACCTTCTAGACACTAGCTGTCATGTAGGCTCAGTTCTGGTGTTTAGGGTAGTAATAGTGGTAGAAATACAAATATTAGATCCAGCTGTTGGTAAACAACGGACCTTCGGGACGTACAAAGTCCCCAAGCGTTTTTTGCTTGGGCTCGTTAGGTCATATTTAAAGCCAGCCAAGATTCAAGAGGATCTGTCTGCTGAAACAAAATTCTGGATTCAAAGGCGCCCCCTGCTGTTCTTGCTGTCTTTGCTTCCTTTAGCATATATAGCCTTTTTAGTCTTTAGGCTATTATGCAAATTGAACTGGTTCACATATAAAATAACACCTTTATAAAATATACACATTTCCCATACATACACACACTCCTGCTGGTGTGGGTTTCCTCACACTTAAAGATGCAGAGAAAAAGGTTCTTGGTCGCTAATAGCGCCCCCTTGTGAGGGATTATTATGAACTGTTCTGAAGAAAATTAAACATCTGTACATTTTACAACTTTAACATTAAATAAACAAACCTTTTACACACAGCTTGTTTTTTTCAGTTACTTATAGCAGCAGTACTGTTTTCACAGCTTTTATAACACCAATACTGACTGCTCAAAAGGTTTACCTACAGCCCTGTTACTCCATCTGTCATGATAATTACCAGCTATAATAATAATGCTGTTTTATATTTCTAAATAAAATCAGTCAAGACAACATTACACATCTGCCATGGCGTGTATCTGGCACGATAACATCAGTGTTATGCAGCAATGTTCTATTAAAGCTTTACCCAATGTTCTTCACTGAAGGCTGTGTGTCTAATATGAAAGACTGAACTTCTACAGTAACCCCTTCATGCAGGTATTTAAATATAGCTTTTAATTAACCATAGATCTCTTACGAAGAGAGGGCATGACCGCAGTTATATGTGGAAATAAATGTACATATGAAAGATTATTTGCATTTAGAACCACAGAGTTGGAGGTACAGCTATTTCGAGACAGCCGAACAGGCAGGACTGTTTCTGGCAAAAAAAGACAAGAACTGTAGACAGCAGTGATATCCACTGCAGCCAAACGTGTCATGTTTAATTGATGACAAATTGTACCAAAAAAATGAAAAAGAATAATGTAAAACCAGATGTGTGCAAATTTATTGGAGCGACTTACCCTACATGCCGTTTAACATATGCTTCAAGTTCGGATGATGCGCTCATTTAATATTCATCAAGGTTTCAAAGGTTTTTTTTTTGTTCTGACACTGTGGTGTGATAGGACTGTATTCCAGCTACTTATCTAACTTTTTTCAAACAGCTTTCCTTGAAAAATACATGTTCTTCTTCAGTCGTATTCATTAGAATTACTCTTTGATTACTGATTGATTGTTGGACATTTGAATATAAAAAAAACCTTTTCATATGGAAAAGTTTGGTTTGTGAAAGTACTGCAGTGGATTTAGTGTTCTGAGGGCTGGCTTATTCAAATTAGACCCAAGGCTTTAATAAAGTTAATAAATATGTATTCTCAGCATGTGTAGGAACTTTCATTTCCCAAAACCTAACCCCTAAATTTACATTAGTGAAAATAATATATAAATTTTTTTTTACTTAAAATCTTTTTGACTTATTTTAAAGTAAAATTTAAATACCTAGGGTGTCATAAGTATAATTTTTTAAATAAAAAAAATGCTGCCCCACTTTTTTGTTTTGGGCTGTGGCTGGAGCCTTATTTCAGCCATGCCCTCATGGCCACATGGTGAGCAGTTAGATCCCATTGTTTTGAAGAAAATGTGTCCCAAAGTCTGAAAATCCATGTGGAACAATAAGAATGGTCACTACCGACACACATTTTCCTGCAGTTATTTAAGCTTTTTTGGATTTTTATAAAATGCAGCCCACTTAGAGGCCAGTCTTGCACCATTCCAGTATGTTTGTCGTTATATTACATTAAAAGTTTTATGTTTTAAAACCATCCTTACAGGTTTTCAAATTAGGACAGCAGAGTTCCAGTATCTTAACATGTGTAGTAGTAGTAGTAGTAGTAGTAGTAGTAGTAGTAGTGTGTTCCTAGTAGGTGAGAAGTTGGTGAAAGTGGGGTTCCTCAAGTCCATATATTAGGCACAGACAATTTTCAGGAGGCTGTGATTCTGAGTCCACTTAGAGGTCAGTGTCTATTTTCCTCCTCTCTTACTTGCTCTCTCCCTCACTACCGGGCCATTTCTACTCCTCCGTTTGCCTCCCACTCCTCCATTAGTTGCTGTTTAAGCCAGATCCTTCCCTCTCTCCCTGACAGCATCTTCTGCCTAAACTAGCCTTAAGTGCCGCCTGGAACAGCACACTGGTGCCCACGTAAAGTCCCCCAGTGTCCTAAAGAACTATTTTAAACTAATTAGTGTCTGGCTACATTCCCACATCATACCCAAGATGCTCCCCCTTTGCCGCCTTCGACGGTTTTAGACACTAAAAGTGGCAGACTGGGCTGCGTGTTAGCAGACAGAACTCATACTGGTATGACTCTAACCTCTCTATGACCTTTTCATGTCAAGTCAGGAAGCCACTGGTTCCTCTTGTCGCTCACTTGATATTTTTGGAGAGTCTCTTCTTTAAAACGGGCTCTATTTGCCATGTGCCATATCTTGCGGCGCTGACATCTCATTCAGTCCATTTAGGTGAATTAGATGTCAAGCATTTGGCGATGTAATCTCTTGCAATCACCTGGCTGATTAGACCAATAGATGGAGAGAGAGGAAATG
Source organism: Pygocentrus nattereri (assembly GCF_015220715.1). Lineage (NCBI taxonomy): Eukaryota > Metazoa > Chordata > Actinopteri > Characiformes > Serrasalmidae > Pygocentrus > Pygocentrus nattereri. Next base: position 9,408,713 of record NC_051232.1, read on the forward strand.
TATAAATCCCAAAGAAACCTGGACGTTTACAGCAGCACTAGGAGCTGCGCACAGTCACATACATACATTAGCATGGGCTATAAATGTGATATACTTTTGGAAAACGCTGGGGGCCAGTACTGATGCCTGTTTTAAGGGGCTACAAATTCTGGTATCGATAATATCAGCTGATCAAATTTCCTATCATTTTAGATAAACAGCTTTACTGCCTATTGGTCATTTTTAGCTCTCGGTTGTCACACGTCTTAATCCCAAATAAACAGAAGAAACTCGGAGGCTTAAATAATGCACAAAACCTTATTAAAGTCGTCGGTCCTTCGGGATTACACATTACGCTGTGATATTTTGTGTAGTTATTTTAAGGAGGTTGAGGTAGGTGACAGGAAAATGCTGTGAAGTTACAGTATTTATACCGTAATTAGTAAAATTAGTAAAATACCGGATTGTTATTTTACAGGACAGTTACTGTAAAAGATGGGTATTTAAACTGGTTTACAGTAACATCAAACAAGGCATTTTACAGTAAATTACTGGCCGCGGAGCTACTGTACATTTACAGCAAATAATTGTATACAATATACACTAAAATACCCCAAAAATATTAAACCGGAAAATAAAGTATCTTACTGGCAACTCTGCTCATAGTAACTGACTCAGAATTTACAGTAGAATGGTGAACATCCCGTGGGACGAACTACAGTGGAGATTGTGAGCCTCTCGGCCAACATCAGTGTCTGACCTCACAAATGCTCTTCTGGATGAACGGACAGAAATTCCCCAGACGCTCTACGATATCTGTAGGAAGCTTCCCAGAAGAGTGGAAGCTGTTATAGCTGCAAAATAGGGATCAACTCCGTATTAATGCCTATGGATTTGTGTGTGATGGTCAGGTGTCCACATACTTTTGGCCATTTAAAGTGCATACATACATACATGCATACATACATACATACATATATATTTATATATATATACACACACACACATACACACACGTTATGCCTGACCGGTGTATGATCCAGTATTGTCCAGTATTTGATGTATATAATATGTGTCTCCATGTAAATAAGCTGTGGTAATCTCATGCTAACACTGAAGGAATTCCAAACTTCGTGCCTTTCCCCTCCGTCGCTTCACCCCGAGCTGGACTGTCTCTCCATCTGGCTATATGGATCTGGGAATGTGCCGGTCACTGAGTCACGTGGCTCACCGACAGTAACGAGGAAGCCGACGCGAGCGACGCAACTCCTGTGGTTAATGGCGGCTTCAAAGCTAAAGCGCTAAGACGCTAACTTAGCCGGGCTTAGCCTAATACGGATCAGGGATGTTAGTCAAGAACAAACTCTGAGAAAATGAGCTGTAATGAAGTCTGAGGGGAATTCGAGCGCAAGCTGCTGATGGGTCGGGACTATTTAAAGATTAGCACCAAGGATAACTCTCACACGGGGGACCCCGTCGGCCATACCGCGCCTGCAAGTCTCCCAGGTCTTCATTATACAAGCTATAGAATCAGAAGGGGGCCGTAAGTGGGGAGGGGGGCTTCGCTGAGCCCTAACAGTCCTATACGGTATAGCTAAACCCATATGAGTGCAGTTTAAGCCACAATAAATCAGAGAAATGAATCACATTTCATAAAGAAAAAGGACCAAATTACCTCAAATCTGCGCTTAACGCCTGAGCTGTGCAGCCACTGCTGGTGATCTGGGTTCTATTCACTCACAGAGAAAAATAAATGAATTAATAATACAGATTCGAAGCTGATCCAAACTCAAACTCAGTCATGCTCACCTTGGAAACAAGTGTGTTCTCTGAATCACAGGCCTTTCAGTTATTTGATGTGCGGTGAAAACAGCCATTAAGTGCACTGTACTCATCTTTCACTCATCTTTCACTCATTTTTCAGTGGAAGGACGACTGGGGATGTTTTCAGATCCGAAGCAGCTTGATTTTCTCCTCACGCCTCAGTTTTTAGGCCATTTAAAATCTTGTAATCTTATTTTTAGAACATGTAAAACCTCCTAACTGGATCTTTACAGTTTCAAATCTCCAAATTAAATTTTTACGCCAGTGAACATCTTGTATCTTCATTTTTTAGAACACGTAAAACCTCCTAACTCAATCTTTACGCAGTGTCAAACCTCCAAACTCAATTTGTACAGCTTTTAAGATCTTGTAACTTTTTTACACTTAAAACCTCAGACATGCATCTTTACACAAATTTCCTATATTAATTTTTTCAACCATTTAAAATCTCAAAACCCACACAATTTCCAAACTCACACTTCCCTTTTTACATGATTTTAAACCTCATTACTGCATTTTCACACCATTTAACTAATCCTAAGCCTCATAACTTCATTTTTAGTTTCAAACTCAGAACCCACATTTGCACAATTTCAAACTTATTTTTACACAATTTAAACCCTGTAATTTCATGTTTAGAACATTTAAAACCTCCTAACTGATTCTTTACAAAATTTCAGACCTTGAAACTCAACTTGTAGACCATTTAAAACCTTTACACACAATTTAATTTTTGCAACATTTAAAACCTCGTAACTATCTTATATTAGCCATTCTTCCAGCTCAGTTTTCATTAATCGACTGTATGGTCTGTGTGGACTGGAAAGTGAATGGCATATTTTAGAATTTTAGCACTTTTTACCTACATCAAACGCTTATTTGAATAAAAGTGAGGAACATTGAGTTTTCAGTGCTAAGAGCCCTTTAAAGTTATTCTGTTATAGCTTCACTGTAGCCTGTTATTATAATAGAAGTCTATTATTACAGTACTGTGACTGTACGCGTCTGTTTTGGCTCAGTAATTGTGGATATTAGAGAATATTAGTTTGCTGGACTGCCAGTTCACTGAGCCCTAATCACTCGTGTGTGTGTGTGTGTGTGTGTGTGTGTGTGTGTATGTGTGTGTGTGTGTGAGAGAGAGAGAGAAGTCTTTCACCTGCCACACACACCGCTAACCTCAGAAACTCTCACCCTTCATAACGCTATTAACTCCAGTTGAGGACCCGTATTTTGGCACTAATTATACGATCCTTTGAAAAAGAAATAACGGAATTAAACAGGGACCTCCAATTTAACGAGGGGATGACAACATCGCCGGGGCAACAGAATGGGGTCAAGAGGAAAGAGAGGACGTGCCGAGACCGGAGAAACGGCAGTCAAACGGCTGGAAATGCTAACTTTGGTCTGGATGAGATTTGCATGAATAACGGGATTATGAAGAAAAACACAGGGAACAGGCTGTGTGGATACCAGCGGTCAATAAAGGGCTCGGTCAGACGAAAGAGAGAGCCACAGCTTTAACCTTCAGACACCTGGAGCGGCTACCGTTCCTCTGCTGGTCTGTTTACTGTGAAATTAATTGTTAACAATTTAATAGGTTTGATTTCGGACTTTCTTCTGTTTGTTTCGAGGTCAGTGACTGACAGAAATGGACAAATCCAAACTTTGTGCATTTCAGAAATTTTTCATTTATTCATTTGCTACTTTTTTTTTTTACACCATTTCTGTAAATTATGCTGTTTAAACCATTCATAACTCCATCTGGACACTGTTCATAACTCCATCTGGACACTGTTCATAACTCCATCTGGACACCGTTCATAACTCCATCTGGACACTGTTCATAACTTCATCTGGACACTGTTCATAACTCCATCTGGACACCGTTCATAACTCCATCTGGACACTGTTCATAACTCCATCTGGACACCGTTCATAACTCCATCTGGACACTGTTCATAACTCCATCTGGGCACCGTTCATAACTCCATCTGGACACCGTTCATAACTTCATCTGGACACTCTTCATAACTCCATCTGGACACCATTCATAACTCCATCTGGGCACCGTTCATAACTCCATCTGGACACTGTTCATAACTCCATCTGGACACCGTTCATAACTCCATCTGGACACTGTTCATAACTCCATCTGGGCACTGTTCATAACTCCATCTGGACGTCGTTCAAAACCTCGTAACTCTACCTGGGCATCTTTCAAAACCTTGTAACTCCATCTGGGCATCTTTCAAAACCTCGTAACTCCATCAAGACGCCGTTCAAAACCTCGTAACGCCATCTGGACACCGTTCAAGACCTCGTAACTCCATCTGGATGCCGTTCAAGGCCTCGTAACTGTATATGCACACCTGTAACACCTTGTTAACTGCTGGACATCATTTAAAACCCTTTAACTCCACCTGGATACACTAAATCCTCTTTACTCCAATTCTTACACCTTTAAAAATATTGTAACTGTACTGGACGCCGCGACCCTGAGAGAGAAGCGGCTTAGTAAATGTCTGTGTGTGTGTGTGTGTGTGTGTGTGTGTGTGTGTATTTGGATGTCATTAAAATTAAAACCTTGTACTTTCTTTTTTAAAACACTTAACACCTCATCACACCACTGTTTACACACATTAAAACTTTATTTTTAGAACATATAAAATCTCTTTGGTGAAGACACAGGTGGTAGGGGGTGTGTTGGGCTGTATTTGTGGTATAAGAGGCATTAAAGCAGAACAGAGACCAAAGGGGGGATGAAGGCAGTGGAGGGCTGTGTGTGTTAGTTGGCGATGTGCTCTGTGTGAAGTGTGGGATGGTGGAACAAAGGCCAGTGAGAGGCCGGGGGGAGGCCAGGAGGAGGCCGGGGGGATACCGTCAGAGGGCTGTCTGTGTTAGTGGGTGCTCAGTAAGACCTGATTACAGTACTACAGTCCAAGCCTTCCAATTACCCAGCATGCCTTCCCCCTACTGCTACAGTGCGTGCACTCGAGTGTGTGCACATCTAAAAACAACAAGGTGGTCTGAGAACGTGTGTGTACCGCAGTGGTTTTAAGGTCCAACTGTGTACCTTAAATAAGCTCTTCTGCGTGTAATTATTCTCATTCATACTTTTCCACAGGGTAATGTTTAAAAACAGAGCCAGAAGCCTTGAGTCAAGGCGGCGTGTGTGGATTCAATACGACTAATAAAATACGATTGTAATGGAATATGGAGCGATTATATTCCTTGACTAAAGGTGCTGAAGAAGTACTCTTGAGGCAGCACTCGGCAACGTGCGGCCCTTTCACTGCCCTGTCGTGGCTCCACAGCCGAATCAGATCAGTAGGTAATAATAAAATAATCCTCCTCTACAGTAAAATAAACACAGTTTAACAGTAAATGGTCTTAAACGATGCGATGCGATGGACTGGCGACCTGTCTGTGATGGACTGGCGACCTGTCCAGGGTGTATCCTGCCTTCCGCCCGAAGACTGCTGGGATAGGCTCCAGCTCCCCCCCGCGACCCTGACGGAGAAGCGGCTTAGAAAATGGATGGATGGATGGATGGATGGATGGATGGTCTTAAACGCTGGAGTTAATGTAGAACTGCTGATTCACCCTTTAACCCTGAAGATCAGCGCAGACGGCTGGTCTCCATAGCAACACAGACAA
>NC_051232.1:9419172-9436672 GCF_015220715.1 Pygocentrus nattereri
TCATCTGCCAGGGTGGAGTTGTAGAATAGACAGAGCAAGATGGCAGAAAAGAAAGAAAAACTCTCTCATTATACTCTTTCATTATCTCCCTCCATCCTCTTTCACTCTCTTTTCTCTCTTCTTTTTTTCCTTTTACACAGCTTTCTCTTTACTTCGTCTTTTTTTCTCTCTGTTCTTCTTTTCTTTCTTCTCCCACGCGTGCACTCTCACTCTCTTCTTGCCTTCTTCTTCTCCTCTCTCTCTCTCTCTCTCTCCCTTCCTCCCCGTCATTAGTTCTGTTTAACCTCTGATCTTTCTCCTACGCTGCTGGATCAGAGACAGGGTGTCGGTGTGGAGGAGAGCGAGAGCGATGAAGATGTTTGGACGTTCCTCCTAAAGTGGCAGCAGTAAGGTTTGAAAAGAGAGAGGGCGGTGAGGGGGGGAGGGAGGGAGGGAGTGAGGGAGGGAGGGAGAGAGAGAGGGAGAGAGAGAGAGGGAGGAGTATACTGAGCAAAAAATTTAATTGAAAATTAGAAAAACGGCTTTATTAATAAAAAGGTTGTAAACAGATCTGTTTCAATCAAAGTCCATCTGGAAAGAGAGAAACTGATCTGTCCTCCTTCTGTCTCAGCCCCTCTCTCCCTCCCTCCCTCTCCCCCCTCTTCTCTCTCCCTCTCCCCTCCCTCCCTCTCTCCCCCTCTCCCTCCCTCTCTCTCCCTCTCCCCCCTCCCTCTCCCTCTCTCCCTCTCTCCCTCTCTCCCTCTCTCCCTCTCCCCCCTCCCCCCTCCCTCTCTCTCCCTCTTTCTCCCTCCCTGCCTCTCTCTCCCTCTCCCCCTCCCTCTCTCTCCCTCCCCCCCTCTCCCTCCCCCCCCTCTCTCTCCCTCTCCACCCCCCCTCTTTCTCCCTCTCCCCCCCCTCTCTCTCCCTCTCCCCCCTCCCTCTCCATCCCCTCTCTCTCTGAATCCCTCCGTCTTCTCACTCAGCATGAATAAAGTTTCTAAAGAGTTTTTATCACCGAGGAGCTCTGAGTTATTAGACTATAGAAGGAAACGATTAGACCTGTGAAGAGTTTGGACATTGCAGATTCCTGCTGGATTAGAATTACGGACTCATTAATAATCAGTCTAACTATAGTGCATCTCCGGGTACTAATCCAGCTCAAATAGGGCTTTTGCCAAATCCTGAAAGTATTTTTTTCACCATTTGCAGCCAAATAAATTCATCACTGGCGTCTATTTTCGCTGCCAAAAATAATGTCTTATGAAGTGAAATGATCTGAAACCTAGTCGACATTTCTAATATTTCAGTTTGACACAGTTGTGCAGTTATTACAACATAGTCCTGCATGTCTAGACATTATTAGCCTGTTTTATGTAGTGTTATCAGCTAAAATGATCTCACTCTATAGCCAGATGAGCATCTGCTGATATAGTGACAGAATTTCACTTCACCTGTCAAGCTGCTCCACCCCTTTCCGTCTCAATGCTTAAAGGACTAAACATAATTGTAAATACAGAAAGAAGATCTTTGTACATTGAAGGTTGTTGCTAAACTTTCAAAGCTTAACATCCTCTATGACTTAAATACATCGAGTTTCAATATTCCGCCTTCTCCGCTGCTCTGACGTAAAATGTTTTACTACCAGATTTTTATATTCCTGTTGTGCCAAAGTGGGGACTGTAAACGACCTTTGTCACTGTAACCGAGAATTGCCGGCCCTGTGACCGGAAGGTCGCCGGTTCGATCCCCAGAGCTTAGAGCTGACAGTCCGTGACTGAGGCGTCCTTGAGCAAGACTCCTAACCCCCAACTGCTCCCCGGGCACTGCAAATAGGGCTGCCCACCACTCCAGGCAAGCATGCTCACTGCCCCTTAGTGTGTGTGTGTGTGTGTGTGTGTGTGTGTGTGTGTGTGTGTGTGTGTGTGTGCTCACTAGTGTGTATGTGGTGTTTTAGTTTACGGATGGGTTAAATGCAGAGGTGTAATTTCCTCGCTGTGGGACTAATAAGGGTCAGTTAATTAATTAGTTGACCAGATTTAAGGTCATTTGAATTAACAAGAGAGCATTTTTCAGTGGAATGAATGAATGAATGCACGGATGGAAGAATATGTTGAATGAATGAATGAGTGCTGTGGAGAAACATTTGGATGAAACTCCAACTTTTCTGCTCTTGCTTGATCTTTCAGAAGAAGCGTGTAAATTGACATCAAAACCGTGCGGTCCTGCGCACCTGCTTTTCTGCTTTTCTTTTATCTGCCTGATGCAAAACATGTGCAACAGCCGTGCTTACCCACACACACACACACACGTCTCTCTCCCTGCTGACCTTGACAGTCACACAAGCCTTGAAAACTTCAAAGAGTATCACAGATAACTCAGTGTGTTTGTAAGTATGCGAGGAAGACAGCAGCGTCAGGAAAAGCGTCAGGTGCGAGGGTGTATGTGCTGCATGTGATGAGCGTGTTAACACTGCCAGCATTGTGTGTAGCTCATGAAAGGAGTTTTATAGCATTGTGTTTGTCCAGGAAAGACTGTGTGTTCCTCTATAGGCGTGTGAAGAGAAGGACAAGCTTTCAGATGTGTGAGTGTGAAGACAAGGCTGGGCTTTGTGCAGGTGTGTATTGAGTTAAGTCAACAGCAGATGGTAATAAACAGGTTGCAGTGGTTCAACGCAAGTTCACAGCACTGTGTGCTTCTTAAAGAAGCTTTCTGAAAATTCCTTGGACCATTTCTTCTCTCATAATTTAATAATAAACTTTATTTGGATAAAAGATCTGGAGCAAAATAATGATAATCAAGTGAGCTAAACACTAGAGAGAAAGGACAATAAGATTTTACTGGAATGAAAAGTTTTACTAAAACATGAGGGAGGGTTGGGTAACGGAAAGGAGTGGGACAGGCAAAAAAAGAATAATGACAGCCTAGGGACAGATGGTAAGGGCTGGGAAAGAGACAGATGAAGGACAGTTGGGTAAAGGGTGGGTTAAAGGTGGGTAACGAGGGGTCAAAGCTGGTAAAATACAGTCAAAGAATGAAAAAAGAGAGATTAGACTTAGGATAATGATAAGTAAAGGGGTAAAGAACAGGGATGGGTAAGAGGGAGTAAAGTTGGGGTAAAGGATAGGGATGGGTAAGGGATGGTGGTAATAATAATAATAATAATAATAATAATAATGTATTTTATTTGTAATGCACTTTACATTTTAAACAAATCTCAAAGTGCTATACAGTAGAAGCATTTCACTGAAATCAAAGAACTGTTATAAAACATCTTTACACTCAATAGGAAGATCACGGGTTGTAAGTTCTGCTGAAGAGAAAGGTTTTAAGTCCTTTTTTAAAACTTTCACTCGACTGTGGTGCCCTCAGATGGTCAGGGAGAGCATTCCATAAGCAAGGAGCAGAAGAACGGAAGGCCCGGTCCCCCATGATGCGGAGTTTAGTTCTGGGGGGGAGGAGGCGATTTGTGTTTGTAGAACGGAAGGATCGTGATGAGGTCTGTGGAGTGAGGAGTTCTTTCAGATATGTAGGGGCATTGCCGTAAATGCACTGGTGGGTGAGGAGGGAAACCTTGTATTCGATCCTGGCAGAGATGGGAAGCCAGTGAAGAGAACAGAGGACGGGTGTGATGTGTCCATATTTACGGAATCTCATCAGGATCCTAGCAGCGCTGTTCTGAATGTATTGCAGCCTTTGGAGACTCTTACCAGGAATCCCAATGAGAAGTGCATTGCAGTAGTCGAGTCTGGAGGAGATGAAAGCATGAACCAGTTTTTCAGCATCAGATACAGTCAGAGTGGGGTGAAGTTTGGCGATGTTTCTGAGGTGGTGAAAGGAGATCTTGCAGAGGTGTTTTATATGGGTCTCGAAAGTGAGTTGGAGTCAAACCTCACACCAAGATTGGAGACTCATGAGGAGAGTGGAATGTTGTGGCCGGAGAATGTTATACTGGTTATGGAGGTTGACTGAGTCTGATGTGGGGTGCCAATCATGATTGCCTCTGTTTTGGCACTGTTCAAATGGAGGAAGTTGTGTTCCATCCATACCTGAATATCTTCTAGACAGGCAACAAGTTGTGATGATGGCGTTGACAATGAAGAGGCTACAGAGGAGTTTGCATCAATCCAAAGGTAGAGTTGTACATCATCAGCATAGCAGTGGAATGAAATTCCATGGTGACTAAAGACATGGCCAAGGGCAAGCATGTATATAGTAAACAGGATGGGGCCCAGGACTGACCCCTGGGGGACTCCACAGGTCACAGTGTGTGTCTGGGATCCTGCTTTTCCATATGTTAAGTACTCTGTTCTTTCAGTCAGATAAGACTAAAACCAGTTTATAGTGGTGTCCGTGAGACCAATGGTGTGATGAAGCCGATTGAGGAGTAATGCCATGGTCAACAGTCTCAAAGGCAGCAGACAAATCCAGGAGGATGAGGAGCGAAGGTGAGTCAGCGTCTGCTGCCATCAGAAGGTCATTTGTGACCTTAACCAAAGCTGTTTCTGTGCTGTGAGCAAAGCGGAAACCAGACTGAAATTTTTCATAAAGGTTATTGCATTTAAGATGGTCCTGAAGATGGGTGGCGACTACCTTTTCCAGTACTTTAGAGAGAAAGGGAAGATTGAAGATGGGCCTATAATTTGCAAAGACATCCAGATCAAGAGTAGGTTTTTTGAGCAGTGGTCTGATTATGGCTGCCTTTAGAGAAGATGGAACAAACCCAGCCTGGAAAGAGTGGTTTATTAAAGTGGTAATCAGAGGACTAATGGCAGAGATGTTTGCTTTCACCAGAGAGGTAGGAAAGGGATCCAAGGCACAGGTGGAAGGTTTCATCTTCTTGACAATGCCTTCAACCTCTTGCTGTGAGACTTCTGGAAAACAGTTTAGGGGCTGGGAGACCTCAGACTGTGAGTACATACCCTGCACATGTAGAGTGGAGAAGGTTGAAATAGCAGAACGAATCGAGTGAGTTTTTGTTCTAAAGAAAGTCATGAAGTTGTTGCAGTGCTCTTTTGCACTTTCAGTGAGTAAGGGGGCTTGTGGTTTCAGGAGATGGATGATAGTGGTGAATAACTGCTTAGGATTCCATTGGACTTCCGGGTGAAGGGTGAACACTGGCGTGTTTGTCTGCCGCTGCCGCTAAGTTTTTAGCTTCTTAATTCTCGACTCAAGACTATGACTTGCCTTTGGATCGTCCTTTTATGGATACTTTTTTCAAGAATTCACCAACCTGTTGTGGGTATCATCCACTACTCTGCAGCTGAACTGCTCCGGCTACGATCTCATCAGTTCGCTCCATCGCCGGTGGTTTTGTCCTCCAACGCAAATTTAATTCATATCCCATCTACCGACCTCCTAAAGCTCCTTTCTTCAGGACTTTGCGGCATTTCTCACACATCTGATCACTCTCTCACCTGTTATAATAGTTATGGGTGATTTTAATATTCATATAGACAGCGCTAACATTCCTCTCACTAAAGATTTCATATCATGTATGGAGAGCTTCGGACTGCAACAGTATACTGATACTCCTACACACTCTAAAGGTCATATTCTGGACCTTGTCTGTTGCTCAGGTGTTGCTCCCTTTAACAGTTCAGTATAAGAACTAACCATATCTGACCACTCTCTTCTCTCTTTTAATGTTAATCTTCCTCTCTCCACTATAAAGCCTTCCCATCTCATCACCTACCGCAATATCAAGAACATTGATCTAGTCTCCCTTTCTTCCAGTATAACCTCCAATTTGGACTTTCATCAACAAATGGACCCTGATGAACTTGTGTCATTATATAATACTGGTCTTCAGGCCAGTCTTGACTCTTTTGCCCCACTGAAATAACGTACGGTTCACTTTTCACGCTCAGCTCCCTGGTTCACGCCTGAGCTTCAGCTCTTGAAAAGGGCCGACAATATGAGTGATTATGTCGCAAAACTGATTTGTCTGTTCACAAGGACATGTACAAGGACCACATGCTACATTACAAGGACTCATTATCTCAAGCTAAATCAAACTACTATAGTGGGAAAATTATTTCTATGAATGGTGACACTAGATTACTCTATGCATTTTATAAAAAAACTGTTCAACCTCCGGACTCTATTCCACCGTACCTGTGTACTACTACCTTCTGTAACTCACTTATGTCTTTTTTCAATAAGAAGATCGAAAATATTTATAAGAGCTTTAAAACCCAGCCTTTATCTACGACTGTTTCTGAATCTCTTAACTTTCCCCTACTGACTCCCACACTTCCTAGTTCAATCTCTAATTATCCCCTTTCTTCAACTTATTTTTCGTCTTTCTCTCTTCATCTCTGAACTTTCTGATCTCATCTCTAATACTAAGCTATCTACCTGCACACTGGACCCTCTCCCCACAACACTGGTCAAATCTTGTCTTCCTTCTCTGCTTCCTCCAATTACTGCCATCTTCTCTTATGACTGGTATTGTACCAGTAGCCTTTAAAACTGCAGCTATTAACCCGATCTTAAAAAAAACCTGATGCTGACCCTACTGATTTTAATAACTTGCGCCCTATCTCCAATCTGCCATTTATTTCCAAAATACTAGAGAAAGTAGTAGCAGCTCAGCTTCATTCTCATCTATCAAACAATAATTTCTATGAAAAATTTCAATCTGGTTTCCGTTCTTCTCATAGTACAGAAACAGCACTTGTTAGCGTCACTAACGATCTCCTCTCTGCAGCCGATTCTGGACTTCTCTCTATTCTAATCCTTCTGGATCTAAGCGCTGCCTTTGACACTGTCTGCCATTCCATTCTTCTTCATAGATTGTCTTCCATTGGGATAACTCATACACCACTAAATTGGTTTAAACCATATCTTTCAAACCGTACTCAGTTTATCCAGCTCAAAACTTTCACTTCTCAACCTTCTCCTGTTATTACTGGTGTTCCTCAGGGCTCTGTCTTTGGACCCCTTCTTTTCATAGTCTATCTTCTCCCCCTAGGTAAAATCTTTCACAAATATAATATCAACATCCACTGTTATGCGGATGACACCCAACTCTACCTTTCCAGCATGCCCACTTCCACTTTCCCCCTGCCCTCCCTTATTGACTGTCTATCTGTAATTGAAACCTGGCTTTCTCACAACTTCCTCAAATTAAATGGTGATAAAACAGAGCTGCTACTTGTGGGCACCAAATTAAACCTCTCCAAAACAAATAACTTTTCTCTTACTATTGATAATTGTTCTGTCTCTCCCTCAGTTCAGGTAAAGAGTTTGGGTGTCATCCTCGACAGTACCCTGTCATTTCAATCCCACATTAATTACATCACTCGATCTGCTTACTTTCACCTCAGAAATATTAATCGCTTGCGACCCTCTCTGTCCTCTGACACTACTGCTATTTTTGTTCATAGTCTTGTTACGTCACGCCTGGATTACTGTAATTCTCTCCTTTTTGGTCTCCCCCTAAAATCACTACAAAAACTTCAAATGGTTCACAACTTAGCTGCTCGTATCTTTACAAGAACTCCTTCTTTCCATCACATCACTCCTGTTTTGCATCAGCTGCACTGGCTCCCGGTTACTCAACGCATACAATACAAAATATTACTCCTTACTTTCAAAGCAATTCATAACCTCGCCCCTCCATATATTTCTGACCTTATTAATCTCACTTCACATTCACGATCACTGAGATCATCTGCCTCTATCCACCTGTCTGTACCCACTATACGCCTTAGCACCATGGGAGGTAGGGCCTTTAGTACCTCTGCCCCCAGGCTATGGAATGCTCTACCTCCTGGCTTAAGGAACTCTGACTCTATTTTACATTTCAAGTCGGGTCTCAAAACATATCTCTTTAGATCTGCATATAACTCCTAACTCCAATCACTCTGTTTTATTAATTTTATCAATTTTTATTTACATTTATTTTATTTTATTTTATACTTTGAGTGTTATCTCTTGTTGTTTACTGTGTTTTTTACTGTGTTTTATTGTTTTACTTGTTTATTTACTATTATTATTGTCTCATTTTATGTAAGGTGACCTTGAGTGTCAGAAAGGTGCCGTCAAATAAAATGTATTATTATTATTATTATTATTAGAATTCCCCTGACTGTTTTTGATGATGTTTCCATAAAACAGTGACTGTGCTTTCGTAATGGATCTTGAGTAGGCTTAATGTTCCCGATACGCTAACTTGTGAACAGTAAGGCCAGAGGCTTTGTAACAACGCTTGAGGGTGTACCCGGCTGCCTTCATTTCTCTTAGCTCATCAGTGAACCAGGGGGCTGAATGAGAGAAGGTGACTGTTCTGGTTTTAGCAGGAGCGTGAAGATCCAAGATTTTGCTCAGACTTTTATTGTAGAAATCCACTGCATCATTGACTGATGGGAGGTCTGTATGTAGAAGATTCTTCAAGTCGGCTGTCATGATTTCTGGATTTTTTTTTTTTTTTTTCAAATTTCTGAAGCAGATTTGGCATTTGGGCTTCATGGAAAGAGACAAAATTGGCAATTCCATAGAGACTACCTTATGATCGGATACACCCAAATCATACACAGAAAGATTTCTGATTGGGGCAGAGTCAGTAATGACCAAGTCAAGAGTGTGCCCCCTAGTGTGTGTGGGGACATCAACAAGTTGTCTTAGACTGAAGCAGTTCACCAGTTGGAGAAATTCAGCCGCAAAGCGGCAGGAAGGATTGTTGACATGAATGTTTATATCCCCAAATATAATAATATTGGCAGAGGTTGTACAGAGTGATGAGAGGAGGTTGTACAACGTTACTAGTGTGAGTAGCAGCAGCGTTCTGATGACGACGTTGTGGCACGACGGTGCACACAGCTGAGCAGATGGATGGGATGGCGTGCCCAGAGCTAGAGTAAACTAACTTTCTCCGCGAGCTCCTCTGAATGTAGCAAGGTCGGCGAAGGAGTTTGAGTTGTTTAATGACTGATATGCAGGATGGAGTAGTGAAATTGTTGAATTTCATCAGCTGGAGAGCAGAGCTTGTCGCTCGGTGAAGTTTCAGGGGAAAAACATCCAACACAGTCAGTGAACAGCAAGGACTCAGTATGGAGACTTTAGATCCCGGAGTCAGGTATCGAGGCAGACTACACCAGTACAAGTTTGAGCCAGAGGTGGTGCCTAGGTGAAGGTCCACGCAACGGTTCGGTGAGGGTGAGTCTCCAAGCAGTGAAATGCTGTGATGAATTGCCAACAAAAGGTAGGTAGAAGGCGTCCTGAACCAGAAGAGTGAGATCTTTAAGCGAACTTAACGTTTATATTGAATGTCAAACTCGGATAACTTGAGAAAAACCGGGGCAGAATCAGGTGGAGAAGCGGCAAACAGACCACGCCAGCATCCTCTCCCACTGGCAGCCAGAATAACAACTCAAGAGAGAGTGTAGAGAGTGGGTAAGAAGGAGTAAAGTTGGGGTAAAGGATAGGGATGGGTAAATAATGGTACAGAGTGGGTAAGAAGGAGTAAAGGAGCGGGTAAGGAGCGGGTAAGGGGCTGGTAAGGAGCTGGTAAGGAGTTGGTAAGGAGTGGGTAAGGAGTGGGTAAAGGGCTGGTAAGGAGCGGGTAAGGGGCTGGTAAGGGGCTGATAAGGGGCTGATAAGGGGCTGGTAAGGGGCTGGTAAGGAGCGGGTAAGGGGCGGGTAAGGGGCTGGTAAGGGATACTGTATAATGTTGACCCATGTGTTCCAGCAGACACTGAGGATCAGAGCACACTCTGATTCAGAAGAGTAGCGTGGGAGTTTACACACACACGCCTAAAGCCGTACACAATGACAACGTATATCTGAGCCCACACAGCCTCGCCAGCTGCACATCAAAGAACGAACACACACACACTCTGAGTTGAATCTCTGTCAATAACACATTCAGTGACTCTTTAACCTGCTGGTTTAGAGCCAGAACACAAACGCCAACTCGCATTTCAGCTTTTAACCTCATTACATTCCTCTCTCTCCTCTCACTCCCTTTTCTCCCTCTCTGTCTGTCTTTCGCAATTCTACCAGAACTGTTGCTAGTTCATCAGTACTGAGAGCAACAGAGCGATGACTTAATCCAAGTATTAAAAAAACCTGTGTCTGTGATTGAAGGTCACGCTCTGCTCTGAAAGACCTGCAGCCTCTTCTATAAAAGAAGTGCAGTGACAAATGTTTTATGTTTTTGAAGTGCCGTGTATAATATCCGAGTATTCCTGTCAGAGTGTGTTTAGCTCTTCGGTGACGATGAAAACACGAGTGTTCTGGGTAGAATATTATACTGAGTGTCAAATCATCACAGTTCCTTCATATTCTCAACAAATTTGGGATTATTATTAACTGGGGAGGTTTAACCAGGGCCGTGCTCAGCATTGAAAAAAACAAGGTAAGAGGTGGTGTGTTAAGCAGCTTCATTAGACTCAACTCAGACTCTCACCTCAGAGACTCCAGACTCAACTCAGACTCTCACCTCAGAGACTCCAGTCTCACCTCAGACTCTCACCTCAGAGACTCCAGACTCACCTCAGACTCTCACCTCAGAGACTCCAGACTCAACTCAGACTCTCACCTCAGAGACTCCAGATTCAACTCAGACTCGCCCCCTACGCTTCCTGTAGTGTATTACAGTCTGTCAGAGTGACTGTGTGGATCATATGAACATTATAGAGCTTTTTAAATGAAACAGTAGAAGCCATATCGCCCCCTACGCTTCCTGTAGTGTATTACAGTCTGTCAGAGTGACTGTGTGGATCATATGAACATTATAGAGCTTTTTAAATGAAACAGTAGAAGCCATATCGCCCCCTACGCTTCCTGTAGTGTATTACAGTCTGTCAGAGCGACTGTGTGGATCATATGAACATTATAGAGCTTTTTAAATGAAACAGTAGAAGCCATATCGCCCCCTACGCTTCCTGTAGTGTATTACAGTCTGTCAGAGTGACTGTGTGGATCATATGAACATTATAGAGCTTTTTAAATGAAACAGTAGAAGCCGTATCGCCCCCTACGCTTCCTGTAGTGTATTACAGTCTGTCAGAGTGACTGTGTGGATCATATGAACATTATAGAGCTTTTTAAATGAAACAGTAGAAGCCGTATCGCCCCCTACGCTTCCTGTAGTGTATTACAATCTGTCAGAGTGACTGTGTGGATCATATGAACATTATAGAGCTTTTTAAATGAAACAGTAGAAGCCGTATCGCCCTCTACGCTTTCTGTTGTGTATTACAGTCTGTCAGAGTGACTGTGTGGATCATATGAACATTATAGAGCTTTTTAAATGAAACAGTAGAAGCCGTATCGCCCCCTACGCTTCCTGTAGTGTAATACAGCCTGTCAGAGCAACTGTGTGGATCATATGAACATTATAGAGCTTTTTAAATGAAACAGTAGAAGCCGTATCGCCCCCTACGCTTCCTGTAGTGCATTACAGTCTGTCAGAGCGACTGTGTGGATCATATGAACATTATAGAGCTTTTTAAATGAAACAGTAGAAGCCGTATCGCACCCTACGCTTCCTGTAGTGTATTACAGTCTGTCAGAGCGACTGTGTGGATCATATGAACATTATAGAGCTTTTTAAATGAAACAGTAGAAGCCGTATCGCCCCCTACGCTTCCTGTAGTGTATTACAGTCTGTCAGAGCGACTGTGTGGATCATATGAACATTATAGAGCTTTTTAAATGAAACAGTAGAAGCCGTATCGCCCCCTACGCTTCCTGTAGTGTATTACAGTCTGTCAGAGCGACTGTGTGGATCATATGAACATTATAGAGCTTTTTAAATGAAACAGTAGAAGCCGTATCGCCCCCTACGCTTCCTGTAGTGTATTACAGTCTGTCAGAGTGACTGTGTGGATCATATGAACATTATAGAGCTTTTTAAATGAAACAGTAGAAGCCGTATCGCCCCCTACGCTTCCTGTAGTGTAATACAGCCTGTCAGAGCGACTGTGTGGATCATATGAACATTATAGAGCTTTTTAAATGAAACAGTAGAAGCCGTATCGCCCCCTACGCTTCCTGTAGTGTATTACAGTCTGTCAGAGCGACTGTGTGGATCATATGAACATCATAGAGCTTTTTAAATGAAACAGTAGAAGCCGTATCGCCCCCTACGCTTCCTGTAGTGTATTACAGTCTGTCAGAGTGACTGTGTGGATCATATGAACATTATAGAGCTTTTTAAATGAAACAGTAGAAGCCGTATCACCCCCTACACTTCCTGTAGTGTAATACAGCCTGTCAGAGCGACTGTGTGGATCATATGAACATTATAGAGCTTTTTAAATGAAACAGTAGAAGCCGTATCGCCCCCTACGCTTCCTGTAGTGTATTACAGTCTGTCACTGAGCTGGGGGAAGCGTCTGTGTCCCTGCGGATGGTGAAAGCTGAGCGTTGTGTGTTGGTGTGATGTTTCCCGTGTGTGGTAGGATGAAGTCCTCCGTGATCTTCCTCATCTCTTTACCTATTTCCAGATGGAGACGTTAACGCGGCGCCGCAGGGAGAAACAGGAAATGTTTTTATTTGTCATTGCAGGAAATAAGAGGGAGATGAGCGCCGGGGCTGCTGAGCTCCAGTCGTCAGTCTGCAGATGCGATTAATAAATCAGACCTTTATTACACGGAGTTCTCCTCTCTCTATCCTTCTAGCTCTCTCTCTCTCATTCTCTTTCTCTCTCTGTCTGTCTTTCTCTCTCATAATAAATTAGTCAAAACACAAAAAGCCAAATAGTTTAAAAAAATAGATAAAAAAAAATTATAATGTAAAATAATAATAATAATAATGTAAAATAATAATAATTATAATGTAAATTATAATAATAATGTAAATAATAATGCTGTTCTTTGATCATAAGTGTTGTACACGGGTTACTCTAAATATCATGAACCCTGTTTGTGTTTAATTGGGAAGTGTTAATGGTGAAAGTCCAGCGCTGCGGTCACTGACTGTTTCAGTGTTTTCTGAGGTCACAGTCACTTCATGGTCTTCATCACACGTTCTGTTTCAAGGGCTGATTGTACAGAAAGACGTTTTTAAAGAGAAACTGAATGTAGTACGTAAAGACTTTAATGGCCAGGGCACCAGATTATGACGCTGACGCTCAAATACACACTAAGGGTCTGAAGGACCCCCGGGGGCGAAGGGAGCACACAGACCTAACGACGCAGACAGAGCTGGAATGGTCTGTCATGGAACTGTATTTCCACTCGCTGGCCACTTTATTAGAAACGCCTACCCCGTACCTGTAAGTGTACAGCCGTCAGTATAAGGACACCGCAGGCCGCTGTGTCTCTCCTCCTCTTACGGAGGTGATCTGAAGGAACAGAAACTCAGAGAAACGCCTCTCTTTCCTGAAAAGATTGAACATTCAGAGCCTGAATTAGAAAAAGCCTGAAGACACAGAGACGCTTCAGTGTTTCACTGATTTACTGTTTACTGAAGAGACAGAAACCACTTACACAGAGAGAGAGATAGAGGGAGGTAGAGGGAGGGAGAGACAGACAGGGAGAGAGAGAGGGAGGGAGATTGAGGGAGAGAGAGAGAGAGAGAGAGAAAGAGAGGGGGAGAGAGAGAGGGGGAGGGAGGGAGAGACAGACAGGGAGAGAGAGAGGGGGGGAGGGAGGGAGAGACAGACAGGGAGAGAGAGAGGGAGGGAGATTGAGAGAGAGACAGAGGGAGGGAGAGAGAGAGAGAGAGAGATAGAGGAAGGGAGAGACAGACAGGGAGAGAGAGAGGGAGGGAGATTGAGGGAGAGAGACAGAGAGAAAGAGAGACAGACAGAGAGAGGGAGAGAGAGAGAGAGAGAGAGAGAGAGAGACAGAGTGAGAGTGAAAGTGAGAGAGAGCATGTGAGTGAGAGAACGTGAGAGAGACAGAAAATGAGACAGAGAGACGGAGAGAGAGAGAGAGAGGGAGAGAGAGAGAGAGAAGCCGTGTGTGTATAAAGTAAAGAAAGAACAAAGTGGTGAAAAGCGGAGTGAAAGAACCTGGAGAGGAGAGAGTGAGGGAGCGGGCGAGCAAGGGAGAGAGAGAAGAACAAATAGCTTTATTGGAGAATAAAAGGTGTCTTGTTCTTTTTAAATAATCTCTGGCTTCTTCAAAGACGGAGCTGCAGGGTTTTTATCCACGAACGGCGCAGGAGAGAGGCGTGTGTGTGTGTGTGTATATGTGTAAACCAGCTTTAACTTCAGAACAGAAAAAACACTCTGTACTATTAATATGGAAATGAAGAGCTGTTAATATTATAAAACCACTTTTCCTTTATTCTGACCTGCCGAGCTAATAATTAACTCCTCTGAGTAACGTCAGAAGAGCTCCAGTCTGAGTGAACCGCAGCGCTGCATGTGTGCCTTTTATGTGTAACAGCCCATTTCTGTGTGTGTCTCATGGCTTTAGCTATGAGGGTCCTCACTTGGAAGGTGTTTGACTGGGCCGCTAACCAGGGGACTTCTGCTGCTGTGAGTTTGCCTGGGATGTGAGCCAGGTACTTTGCAATACGGCAGAGGAATTTGGGCCGTAAGCATAGGCACTTTTCATCATGGTAGCTGTATGTGACAGGGCCGTAGTATGTGACATGGTAGCAGAGTGTGACTGGGCTGTTAGCTGAGGTGCTTTTCATCATAGTAGCAGAGCGTGACTGGGCCACAAGCTGGAAGATTTTGCACCTTGAAAGTGGCATTTGACTGGGCTGTGAGCTAGGGATTTTGAACAATAACATTGGAGTTTGACTAGGCCACAAGCTGGGGACTGACTGGAAGCTGAGCTGGGACACATTTGACGGGGCCATGGGCCATGGAGTTTTCATCATGCTAGCAGAGTTTGAGTAAACTCTCTTAAGTAAGACTGTCTTAAGTAAGACTCTTCAGTGCCATAGAGGATTTTCACTGATTGGAGATTCAGAGACACTGTGGTAGCGACGTTTGACTGTGCCAAGAGCTGGGTGGCTTTTCACTGTGGAAGTGTTTTACTGGGAACTGAACTGGGAGACTCTTTACTGTTGTAGTGGAGTTGGACTGGGCCATGACCCGGAAGACTCTTCACCATGGTAGTAGAGTTTGCTTGGGCTCTTCTCTGCCATAGTGGAGTTTAACTGGGCCATGAGCTGGGAAACTCCAGTGTGGTAGTGGAGTTTGACCTGGTCATGAACTCGGAGACTCTTCACCTTAACAGTGGAATTTGACTAGGCCATGATTAGGCTCTTTACCTAGAGTGAGTTTGACTGGGCCACAAGCTAAGTGACTCTTCACTGCCATATTAGAGTTTGACTTGTCCATGATCTGTTAGACTCTTCACCTTGACAGTGGCATTTGACTGGACCATGACCTGGGAGACTCTTCACCATGGTAGTGCGTCGTGTGCTTAGAGCCTTTTCATTGCAGTAGTGAAGTTTAAGCAGTGAACCAGTAGACTTGCACAGTTCCAACATAGTTTAACTAAGACACAACCTGCAGACTTCGCATCATGACAATGGAGTTTGACCATGCCATGCACTGGGTGACTGTGCTCCATGACAGCAGAGGTTAACTAGGCTGTGAGGTGCTTTTCATCCCAGTAGAGCACAAACCAGGAGACTGCACTTCATAAAACGAAACGCTGACGTCTGTGACTGGTTTTCTTACAGTGCTATTGCTGAGCTTGTTTCCACTGATGGGATCATGAACTCAAAAGTGCACAATGACATTTCGCATGCAAACCTGCAGAAGTCAAATAATAACGATCTGAAACTCACCAGCCAGAAAATGGCAAACTTGGAACGGTCTGTTTAAAATGTGACACCTGGTTTGACATTTTGTTTTCTAACCCAGTGAACTTGCATTTTTAAGCATGGCAAAAAATATACAAATATTTTTTGGGCCACTATTCTGTAAAAGTCTCACTTTTACCCTGCTTGGTCTTAGCGGTTGAAACAATGCAGTCATATGCAAACTGAGTCGAGATATATTCCAGAAATATATTTAATACTACTGCACTTAAAGCTCCAATCAGTTCATGTAATTGCTTCTTTTTTGGGACAACTCTGGTTGCCATAGAAATTCCACTTCACACATTTCTGGTGGAGGATCATCTAAATAAACTGGTGCTGTAGTGTTCAAATCCGTGGCTTAGAATAGCTGAGCTGCTTCTGCTTTTGATCAGATAGTGCAGATTTAGTGGGTTTGAGAATATGAACATATAAAGAAATGCAAGTGTGAAACTAATGACAGTGAAAATGTTTCTGCTTTACATCAGAGCTTAAAGCATTTCTGACCATACATTGCCAAAGGTGTTGACTCACTCATCCAAATCACTGAATTCAGGTGTTCCAGTCACTTCCATGGCCACAGGTGTATAAAGCCGAGCCCCTAGGCCTGCAGACTGCTTCTACAGACATTAGTGAAAGAATGGGTCGCTCTCAGGAGCTCAGTGAATTCCAGTGTGGTACCGTGATCAGACGTCACCTGTGCAGCAAGTCCAGTCATGAAATTTCCTCACTACTAAATATTCCACAGTCAACTGTCAGTGGGATTATAACAAAGTGGAAGCAATTGAGAACGACAGCAGCTCTGCCACGAAGTGGTCGGCCACGTAAAATGACAGAGCGGGGTCAGTGGATGCTGAGGGGCATAGTGCACAGAGGTCACCAACTTTCTGCAGAGTCAATCTCTACAGACCTCCAAACTTCATGTGACCTTCAGATCAGCTCAAGAACAGCGTAGAGAGCTTCATGGAATGGGTTTCCATGGCCGAGCAGCTGCATCCAAGCCTTACATCACCAAGTGCAATGCAAAACGTGGAATGCAGTGGAGTAAAGCACCGCCACTGGACTCTAGAGCAGTGGAGACGTGTTCTCTGGAGTGACCAATCACGCTTCTCCATCTGGGAATCCGATGAACGAGTCTGGGTTTGACGGTTGCCAGGAGACGGTACTTGTCTGACTGGATTGTGAGTGTAAAGTTTGGTGGAGGGGGTATTATGGTGAGGGGGTGTTTTTCAGGAGTTGGGCTCGGCCCCTTAGTTCCAGTGAAAGGAACTCTTAAAGCTTCAGCACCAAGAGATTTTGGACAATTTCATGCTCGCAACTTTGTGGGAACAGTTTGGGGACGGCCCCTTCCTGTTCCAACATGACTGCTCATCAGTGTACAAAGCAGGTCCATAAAGACACGGATGAGCCAGTATGGTGTGGAAGAACTTGACTGGCCTGCACAGAGTCCTGACCTCAACCTGATAGAGCACCTTTGGGATGAATTAGAGCGGTGACTGTGAGCCAGGCCTTCTCGTCCAACATCAGTGTCTGACCTCACAAATGCGCTTCTGGAAGAACGGTCAGAAATTCCCAAGACAGACTGCAAAATCTTGTGGAAAGCTTCCCAGAAGAGCTGAAGCTGTTAGAGCTGTAAAGGGGGAACTGTGTGCTGTAGTGTAGAGGCCCAAACAGCCTGAAAAAGAGTCCCTCCTCTTTCTTCCTCAGGTACCGTAACAGATGTGTATCTTTTTCATTGTTGGTGTAGATTATTATTGATAAACTTATCAGGGATGGACATACAAGTTTTGAGCATGTAGTT
>NC_051232.1:9441672-9444172 GCF_015220715.1 Pygocentrus nattereri
AACTCACCGAGCCAGGCCTTTATGGAGCTGCTTCCTGGACTCTGGAGCAGTGGAGCCATGTTCTGTGGAGTGAATCAGCTTCTCTATCAGTCAGTCTGATGGACGAGTCTGCCTGACTGCACTGTGCCAGCTGTAAAGTTTGGTGGAGGGGGGATGATGATATGGGGCTGTTTTTCAGGGGTTGGTCTAGAACCCTCAGTTCTGGTGAAGATTTTAAAGCTTCAGCAGAACCAAGACATTTTGGACCATTGAACACTTCCAACTTTGGGGGAACAGTTTGGGGAAGAACCTTTCCAGTTACAGCATGACTGAGCCCCAGTGACCACAGTAGCTCCATAAAGGCCGGACTGGGTGAGTTTGGTGTGGAAGAACTTGACTGGCACTCAGAGTCCTGACCTCAACCTGATAGAACACCTTTGGGATGAACTAGAACGGAGATTGTGAGCCAGGCTCTCTTGTCCAACATCAGTGTCTGACCTCAGAAATGCTCTTCTGGATGAACGGACACAAATTTCCACGGACCCTCTCCAAAATCTGTAGGAAGCTTCCCAGAAGAGTGGAAGCTGTTAGAGCTCCAAAGGGGGACCAGCTCCATATTAATGCCTATGCATTTAGAATGGGATTCATCAAAGCACCTGCAGGTGTGATGTGGAGGTGTCCCAATACTTTTCATTATTGAAGAACATGGTTCTATATAGAACCCTATACACTGAAAGAACCCTTTGCACCACACAGCTTCTTCAGCCTGCTGCCATCAGGGAGGAGACTGCGGAGTCTCCGGGCCAGGACCAGCAGACTGGGGGCCAGCTTCATCCACCAGGCTGTCCGGATGCTCCATTAAGCTCAGTCTAACTGCACCACTGTTTATACCCACAGACCTTAATCTGTACGTGCCTTTTACCAGTGTAGTGTTCATTTCCAGACCTTCTAATATTAATATTATTTTTTAATATTCTGTTTTTCTATAATTAATGTTTATTTTTACGATTAGTGTTTGGTGTTTTTTTTTTTAGTCTATTCACGGCCAGTTTATTCATTTCTTACTGTATTTATTTAACTGCTGTATTAAAGCAGTAGAGCACTCGAGGAGGGAGTTATCACCAATAACATCATGGCTGTGATTTGGTCGCAGTAGATCATCATTTTTAAACACAGCACCAAAAGGGCTCTTCCATTGTTCCACGCCTGACACTGTAACAGTACCAGAACCCTGTTCGCTGCATTTCCAATCGATCTGAAGACCCCTTTCTCAACGTTAAGCGTTAACCATGCAAAGGGTCCTCATGAGTGTTCATGGTTCCGCATGGAACATTCTTCTTTCCTAAAGAACCCTCGAAGAGCCATCTCTTTGAAGCGGGGACCTCATGCAGCCGCTTTTTTCAGCACTTTAGCCAAACCGCTGCGTCCGCTTGCAAAACGCAGCCAGTGGGAAACTGGTGGTGAAACAAAACGTGCTTGCATTTTTAAAAAATAATGAAATTGAGGTGGTTTTTTGAGGTGTTTGTAATCCAGGAGCACGTTTTTTTGTCCGACTGTGTCAGCAGCATCGTTCTGATCTGCAGCTTTTACTCTATCCAGCAGTTTTTATGAGGATGGCATGAAAGCACTTTTATGATGGGAGTCAGGAGGAGGCCTGTGCGCACACACACACACCCGCGCACACACACACACCCACACTCCACGCTGCGCTTCAGAACCGAGCGTAAGAACGGCGCATTACGATGCTTCCCTCATCTCTGTAATTTACTCTCTCGCTCTTCCTCTCTCTTTTATAGATGGAGGGATGCTATGAACTGGGAGGATCTCATTTCTGGTTTGATTTATCTCTTAAGTAGGTTTGGCGTGGAAGAGACTGTGTATACGTGCCTGCAGTTTAATTCCCTGATGATCACGCTAGGGCTGGATGGTACGTACTGCATTTAGTACTGCCATTATATTTAAAGCAGTAGAACCCAGAAGGAGTGTGTTATCCTGAAATACCATCCCAGCTGTGATCTGGTGGCCATAGATCATCACAGCCGTGATGTTATTGGTGATAACTCCCTCCTCGAGTGTTCCACTGCTTTAATACAGCAGTTAAATAAATACAGTAAGAAATGAATAAACTGGCCGTGAACGCGGCGTTTAATATGTTTTAATATTCAGTTCCTTCCTCTTAATTATAGCTCCTTAACAAGCAGCTCGTTGCTACGTCAGAGTAACGAGCTCCGCCCACTCGCTGCTCAGGCGGCAGTTCGTTCTCCAGCTACTTACACTAAATTCCCAAACTGTCGTCACCACTGAGCAGCTTTTCAGTCAGCAGCTGTGACAGAAGAACAGCTGAACAACCTGGAATCAGCCAGAAATGAACCCAACACCATTCGCCAGACGTGTCTGATCTTCAGAGTCGGACCAAATCAGACTGAGCCATAAAACTGAGCCAATATCAGGTTCAGCTCAGTTTGGTCAGTTTCTCCAGATCAGTATTAATGTTGTTTTGTTCCAGCCGGACTGTAAAGCT